>NC_056744.1:1217844626-1217958825 GCF_019279795.1 Protopterus annectens
AATAATCAGTATGCAATGGAAAAAAACGACACAGACACTGAATTAGATTATGCGCTTTTGTTAATTTCAGGTGTGTGATCTTCAGAATACAGTCAAGAAATCAGAACTGGAGTTCAAATACAGAAAAAGTCGTGTTAGTACAATAACAGTAGGATAACTAATTTCCAGTAGAACAGGATGTGCATTTTAAGTAAACCAATGTATGGAGTCAACCTCATAAACTAATACATATGCATAATAAACAATGAATATTTACAGCAGGTCATAAATAAAGATGTGTAAAATGCTAGCTGAGTCAGTGTAAAGCAAATTTGATATTGGTACTTTCATTTAGTGCAGGCGGGACCTCTGCATTAAGAAGCAGCTGCCACTTGAGCTCTCTCAATTCCAAAAACAGTTCCCAGTTTCCAAAAAAGATGTCAATTTGTACTTTAACAATGAACGCAAACTTTTCAAAATTAGAACAAGTAATGACATGCTTAGCTAAGGCGATGTTCTTCGTGTTTCACTGTTGCAGTCATCACATTTGGGTTGATTCCTAAAGCTAAGGAAAGGTGGAGGTAGATTAAGAAGCATTAGGCCTGGCAATCTGGCCCTGTAAGACTGCTGTGGCAAATCCAGCAATGGATTTAGAAAAGATAGGCAAGTGGTAATGCTTGGTGAAAGTGTGTACAGAGCTCCAGGTCACAGCTTCCAGGATGTCCCTGTTAGGGACTCCTCTGAGAAATGCAGTAGAGGTAGATGTAGCCCTAGTGTTCTTATCCCCTGTGGGGTAGATTTTCCATGGTGTTTGTAGCAGAATTGGATGCAGTGTGCTGTCCATTTAGGTATGGTTTGCTTTGAAATGGCCTTCCCCTCTGCTCCTGCAGCAAAGCTGACTAGCAGCTGGTCTGATTTTCTGAGAGGCTTAGTCCTGTCCAAATAGAATCTAAGCTGTCTGCACGTCTAGAGAATGCGGTATCCTTTCCCCTTTATTTTGAGGATTAGGGAAACAAGAAGAACATAGTACAGTTGTGTACACTTACCATAAATGTAGATGTTCAAGTGTATTCACTGTTGCAGTCCTGGTTGCCCTCCCTCCAGCCCCCTGATTCTTTGCTTTCCAACTATCCTTTTTGGTTTGGCATATCTTATACTATGTGTATTTGCTTTTTGCTGGGGGTGTTCCACACCATATAATCGCTTCCTATTCTGGGTCACACTTGACATCTGGGGCAAGAAAAACTGATGCAATGGCATTGGCTGCATGTTTTATACTCCTGATGACCTGACGTCATGGAAGAAGCGACAGCATCCGATGCAAGACTGCAGTATTCAGGCCAGCTGAGGGCTACCTGCAGGAAGATAACCCAAATGTGATGACTGCAACAGTGAATACACAAGAACATCTACATTTATGGTAAGTATACACAACTGTACTTTATTTAGGTTAGCCGCTCTGATGGCAACTAAATGCTCTTTACTTCTATCTGAAAGTCTTCTAGTAGTTTTACCAATGTAGAAACTAGAACAGAAAGATCAAATGTGGAGTGACAATGAACATTTGTACTGTGTAATTGCAATGCTTGAGTTTATATTGATCACATTTTAAAATGTATTGGCAAACCACACAATTGCATGCATGCATACCTATGTTAGAACTTGTCATGTATGTGTGTAAGAAAATAAGAATCTCTATTCTCTAAAAATGTGCGTATTGTTTTAGTACGCTTATAAGAGAATGAAGGAGAGATACCCAATGAGATGCCAGCATGTGGTATATTAGCAACTATGTCCCAATTTCTACTTAAAATATCTCTGTTAGACATGTCTCTGGATATTGGGAGTGGAAAACTGAGACATATTATTTTGTTTGGTTTGAACTGTAATCTGGTTTTGTAATCAGAATCTTAAACTAGGCAAAAACTTAGAATATCTGTTTGTTGCAGCTTCATCAAATAAACTATTTACAAGTGTTGTATGATAATTTCTGATATAAAACATTTTCTTCAGCAAAATAGATTGTTTTACAAATTCATTATCATGACTTAGAATTCTTGACAACCTAATAAACTGTCCCTTCACTAAGTTTGTATTCATATAAGCAGAATGTTGACTGGTGTAGTCCAAAAAATTTATCTTGTTTGTGCTTTTTCTGTATACTGTGGATGACAAGGTCCCCTGCAAGTTGAATGTCAGTCTTGGTATCTAGGAAGTTAATGGACTGACCAAAACAGGAAATAGTAGTGTTAAGAAATCCAGTGATTTCCTTCATGCGAGTGATTAAAGAGAATAAGCTGTCCATGTCACTGTGTCATGCGAAAAAATATCATCAGTGTATCTTTTGTACAATATAATGTTCTCAAAACCATCTAATTTATTGAAAAACTCATTTTCCCAAGCTGAGAGCACCAAGTTAGCAAAGGCCATTGCAAATTTAGATCCCATGGCTACACCCTTAGTTTGGTGACAAATTCTGTTATTAAAGTAAAAAAAAAAAGTTTTTAGTGAGAACAATATCAACAAGTGTGTAAGGTGTTAACTTTATCTTGAAGTAAAATCACATGCTTAGAAAGATATAATCTAAGTAATTCCAGCCCTTTATCATGTGGGGATGTTCGTATAAAGAGCCTCAATGTCAAGGGTCACTGAGATGCAGTGAGATAAGTCTTTTTTGTGAAGAAAAAGTTCATTTAAAAAAGCACAGGAATCTTTTAAATAAAAAGTGGTAGCTTAGACAAAAGGGTTAAGTATTGAATCAACATATCGGGCTATTTTTTCAGTTTTCGTCTTTTTATTCAAAATTGTATGTCTAAAAGGTGGATTGTGACTTTGTGTAATTGTGGAATACAAAGCACTCTCCCTAAGTTAGGTACATTGTTTAACTTAATTCATCTTTAGAAATAGCATTGTTACGTTCCAAGTTTTTTAGCACAGTTAAAAATTTTTTGTACTAATTTCAAGTCTAGCAGTTCAAAAAATTTGTTATTCAGTGTAACTTCCATTTTCTCTATATAAACTGATTGCTCCATGAGTACTAAACCAGTACCCTTGTCAGCACGCATGATGCATAATGTTTTATCATTTGAAAGTTCATGCAAAGCTGCTCTTTTTTCATTAGTTAAGTTGTGCCATTTGCTTGTTACATTTGAGTTACAAAGCTGTCTAATATCTCTTTCACATATTTTAAGATAAGCATGTAATGAATTATGTAAGGCTGGATTGAATAAACTTTTAGGTCTAACAGTTTTATATCTAGTATTGCTAGTATCATTAGTGTTGTCAGATTCATCAGAATCAGAAACAAATTCAGCATTAATCTAATAACCTTTGATATTTGAAGATGTACATAGGTTTGTGTTTTACTGTTAAGTTAATAGGTTTTAGGGATACATGTGTTTTTTTTTTTTTTTTTTTTTTTTTTTTTTTTAAGGGCTTTCAGTAAAACAATGTTGTAAGATGCGATATGGGCTCAAATGGATATGACAAGAAACAACTGTTCAACCTGCCAAACTGTGTGTGCATGAAATACAAAAGCTGGAACTCGATACATAACAAAAAAAAACCTGTTACAAAAGGTGGGAATAACTTTTCAGCATAACAAGCCTTCCATATTATCTTTAAATGTTAGTGGACTCGCCGTTGTATACAAAAAAGAGTAGTGAACTATATTAAAAGTGTATAGTGCAAATAGCTATGCTACAGGAGACACGTTTGGAAAGAACTGAGCATGTGAATTTAATAAAGAGAGGTTTTCAGGATGGTTATTCAGTGAAATACCTTGGACAAAGGAAAAGAGTACTTGCATTAATTGCAAAAGGAGCTCCAATAGTGATAGAAGAAGATAAAAAAGATAATTATGGTAGATATGTTGTACTAAAGGGCTAATGGCAAGGGAGGAGGATTACCCGGGAATATATTTGTTCCACCTAAAACTGCTGTAATGGAGCTTAAGAAACTTGTGGGAGAAAGTGAGATGTGATGTCAGTTTTCATTTATTTCTCAGCAATTGGGTTCAAATCCAACCCTCAGCTCTAACTCTGCTGCGTTTTACAGCTTGTGGCTACTGGAATTCTCGAGTTTCTCCCTTAACCATAATACTCTCTCATATCCTGCACTAATTTAGTGTATTTCTAAATTACCATTGTTGGTATTTTCCTTTCCCCTTCCATTAGATTACCATAATTGGTTAATTCTTCTCCCCTTTCTCTCCCTCTTCCTTTTCTTATCTCGACTGCTCCTCCAGTCTGACCAGTGGTTTCGGAGCCCTTGAATCTGAGCCTTCTGGGACCATCTGTGTCAGATCTGAAGATTGTTCGGAGCCAAAATCCTTGTTGTCATATCCGAGGTGTTATAGTCGACTCCGAAGTTGTCGGAGCCATCTCTGCCCCTTGGAGCCTCTGCATTGGACAGCTTGGCCACAACGTCTGTCTCAGGTGGACCGCCTTTGGGTCAGAGTGATCCAGTGGTCCAGAAGCATGTCTTCTCAGCTGCATCTGCCTCCTACTCCCCAGAATGCACTGCCTTTGAGGTGCTCCAAAGAGTGTTCTCTACTTCTGGAGGATGGACAAGTCCGCCCCCCTTGGACTTGCCCTCCGGAACCCACATCTTTTTTTTTTTGAGCCTCATCAACTCTAATCCACAGGGACGGCCAACCCAAAGTCTCCAGGCTACCCAGCAGGGTATACTTATTTCTTCCGATACTTTTCTGGAACATTCCACCAAAGTCCCTAGGAAGAGAAAGGGCAAGAAGAGTCACTGAAGATCCCAATTTTGATGAGGGGGAAGGGTTCCCAAGATCACCACGTGATGACAACTCCTCTGGAGACATTCTGGAAATCCTCATGGAAAGGGGTGTTTGGTCTACTAATAACCCTTCCCAAAAGAAATCTGTATTCCTGGAATCCTTTGGGACTGGCCCGTCTACCTTCTGGGTGACTCCACTTGCTGACTATCTCATTGATTTGATCTCTAGGTGGGTGTGGAAGGAACCTGACACTGTTGAGCTAATCCACAGAGACCATAGAGGCTCATGGCACACTGAAAGTTGGAGAAAGTCCACCTGTCCATCCCCGTAACAGGGAGTCCAGGGCATTGGACAGATTTGTGAAATGCGCATATACTTCAGCAAACTTTGCACTCAGGTCACTGACTTATTTCCCAAACTTCACTAGACTAAAGAGGGATTTGATTAAAGAACTCCAATTCCCTTTCTGGGATCAGTACGTCTGAGGCACAGAGCTCTCTTGCCTCACAGTTTGCTACCCCATAATCTATAGCGAATTCATCCATGATGTTCATTTCACATGCACCTGAAAGTACCTCAAGGGTGGCTGGTTCAGGCATTTCCATTAGGATGTATGTCTGGATGGGCTTGTGTGATTTTGCAGAGTCCAAGTCCTCCTTTGTAACTGCACGCTTTGATGGAAGTTTTGTTTTGCTCTAAGGTAAAGAACACATTCTCCAGGTGTGTGAACAAGATGGTAAGACCCTGTCTGGCGTGGGCGTACATTTTTTGACCCCTCAAAGAGCCACCTCTAGGAATCAATGAGGTGGTCAGAAAAGTAGTTCAGAAAGTCAGGGGTTCCTTTCCAATATCCACGTGGAGATAGTTCTGCCAGGGGCGGGGGGGGGGGACTCTAATGGGAAGACACCACCTGCAAGGCAGAGGAGGCCCACAGGACCAGGGGTCTAGAGAGTCTTTCTCTGACAGACCCCATCAGTGCTCCTGAAAGGAGATCCTAATGCCCACCTCTGCAGGCAGTTGGGGGTCATCTATCCCTGCACCAAAGACCCTGGCTAGCCATTACAGAAAACACATGGGTACAGAGGATTATTTCCAGAGGTCATACAATTCCCTTTTCCCTACCCTGTCCATCAACATTAAGGAAAATTCTTAATGTTTCACCCAATCAGAGGAAAGCAGCAGCTTGAAGTAAAAGCTGCTATATGAGAGTCATCCAAGTGATTCCCGCCAAACTAGATAGAATCCAGTACTTCCGTAAGATTCATTTTAGGGCCAAAGAGAGCAGGGCACTGGAGACCAATTTTGCATCTTCACAACCTGAACAAATCAGCTCCGTATACAAAGTACCCGGATGGTCACAGTGCAGTCCGTTTTTCCTTTCCTGTACAAGGACGACTCGTTGTGCGCTGTATAGATCTTCAGGATGCATACTGTCTCAGAAAAATGAACAAACGATCCAGGAGATGGGAGCCAGTCATTACCAGTTCAGACCACAGCCCCCAGGGTATTCATCAAATGCATGGCAGTAGTAATAGCAGCACACTTGAGACTGCAGGAATTCTGGGTGTTTCAGTACTTGGGTGACTAGCTGCTAACTGCACGACCAGAAATTTTCTAATACGTTTGAGAATATGTACTCCAGATTTGCTCTCATCTAGGAATTACCATCAGCCATAACAAATGTCAGTTAGAACCATCACAGACAGAGTTTATAGGGGTCTTGCTCAACCACGGTATCAGTAACAACCTCTCTTCCCTTACTGAGGGTACAAGTATTCGATTTCAAGTCAAAAAGATAATTCAAAATTGTTCTCTATCAGTTCAATTGATTCTACAAGGCTTGGGGTCAGTGTCTGTGGCAAGAGTTCTAGTTCTGCTAACAAGATACCGTATGAGAATTCTTCAGTGGACCTTAGCAACTCAGTGGTCCACTCTACATCAGCCGATATACAATCAGATCAGGATAAATCGGGTGTGCAAAAAGTACCTCTTGCAGTGGATTTGATCATATCAGGATTTTCAAGGCTGTCCCTTCATTCTCCTTAAGCCCAAAGCTGTAGTGACCACGGACACTTCCCAAATTGGGTATGGGAGGGGGGGGCACTTCTTGGTAATGACAATCCAAGACATGGTACACTCAAGAGGCCAACTCTCATATCAGTGTCCTGGAAATGAGAGTAGTACTCCTAGCATTGCCAGCTTTTCAAGACTTTATCCATTTCGGGAATATTGCGATTCAAACGGACAATGTGTCAAGGAGGAACCAGATCTTAACGTTTGTGTTGAGAAGATCTGAGTGTGTGGCAATGGGTAATCTCATTCAATCAATTTCTGATAGCATTGCACATTCCAGGGAAATCCAACATGATAGACAAGTTGAGCAGGTCCATTTTGTTACCTCACCAGTGGTGTCTCAACGTGAGAGTTGAAAAGATATTCTGCCAATGGGGAGAGCTTTGCTGTGACCTTTTTTGCATCCTCCCTCAACAAGTACAACAGTTTCTTTGCCCTAATCCTCCCAGCAGGAGAAACCACCAAGGTCTCATCTATGCATATCCCCTAGCCCTCTCAATTCCCAATTTCTAGAAAGCATCTCTGTTGAAGAGCAAGGCCATCTGCATTGCCCCCTTATTGGCCTCATCAACTTTGGTTCCTCTTTTATTGACCTCATCCAATTTACCCTCCATGAATTCTGGATCCAATTCCAAACCTACTCTTACCCAACAGACATCATTCACCTCGACATCTCAGGCCTAAAGCTGGCTGTGTGGTTTCTCCACTTCCATTGATAGCCAGGCAACCTAGGCTTCCCTCCCCCGTGTGTCTTTCTTATACTTTTATCTTTCCATAAGGCTTTCACTAGGAAAATTTACAGAAGTAAGCAGAAAATATTTGGTTTTTGGGCTTAGCAAAAATATATTGACCCTTTTTCATATAGGAGTTAACAATTCCAGCTTAGCTTCCTCAAAACTTTATAAGCTTCCTTATTTAATATTCCATAGAAATAGGGTAGCACTATAAACCAGTCCTTTCTTTCTTCCTGAGGTGGTGTCAGAATCCATTATTTTCCATTTTTCTTTCCAGATTTCACAGAAGTGAATACATGTTAAATTTGTTGGATGTTCACAGACAGTTACGCTTCTATGCATCTAGAACAAAGATTTTCAGAAAAAAACAGATCAATAGTTTTTCTTTAGCGGAATCAAAATTAAGCAAGGCATTTGCAAAAGTAACTTTAGCCAAATGGTTGACTGCATATCCTTCATTTTATAACAAATTGGGCTTGTCTTTGCCAAAACCTTAGAGTTCATTTAACCAGGTCCATAGCAACATTATCAGTATTTTTATCCAGGTCTTCATGGACTATATCTGTGCGACTGCTTCTTGGGGTAATCCTCATACCTTTATTACTCGTTACAGATGGATCTGGTCTTGAGGAGAAGAGCAGCCTTCGGCTGACCAGTGCTTAGGAATAACCTTCCTAAGAGTCCTCCCAGGAATTCAGGTAGCTGGGGACTCTATCCCAGTTGTTGAGGAATGAATGAAAATTGACATAATCAGGTAAAGAAGTTATGTACTCACTGTAATGTTCCATCTGTGTTGTTCATTTTCATTCCTCCTCAACTCCCCACCCTCCAGCCCCTTGCCATTTAGTTTGACTTCTGGAAGAACAAGAAGGGTTTTAAGGGAACCAGTGTTCCTTCTTTGAGTTCCAGGTATTGGTTTCTCATACTTCTTCTTTCGGCTGCTTCCGTTAGGGGTCTCATGCTAGTGTTCTAATATTCCTATGAAGCTGGAAGGCCAGCAAACAAGATCTGAGGTATGTTAGGGGATTAGAGCATTTTGTGTAAGGGAGAAGCTCCAGTAGCCCTGAGCTGTAAAAAGCGGCCAAGTTGAGTCAGAGGTTCAGATCCCGAACCCAGTTGTTGAGGAAGTAGGAAAATGGATTGCACAGATGGAACGCTATGGTGAGTACATAACAACTTTTTTTCAGCAGGGAATATTACTTATAGGTGGCAAATGGAATTTGATTTGCAGCATGAAAGATGTATCTGGGGAGCGCAAATGTGAGAAAATATAACAAAGGAGGGTAGATTTCTGAAGAAATTTATGAAAATATTTGGCATGGAAGATGTGAATTCAATAATAAGAGTTCAGAGTGAATTTACATATTCTCCAAGAAACAAAAACTGGGCTAAGCTAGACAGAGCTTACAGTTCACAGGAACATGTGGATTTAAATGAAAGGTTTGATACGCATCCTATAACTGTTTCAGGTCATGTGCCAATAATACCTAAAATGAAAATGCAGGATAATAAAATAAAAATGAGACACTGGCGCTTTCCCACCTACCTGTAGAGGAATTTAAGGAGTGGGTAGTTGAAATTATGTAGGAATCTATTAGAGAAGACAGAAATTTCTTCTGAAAATACAGATAAAGAGTGGGATGAGTTTAAAAATAGGGTAGAAATAAGAGAGATGGTTAAGAAACAAGAATTATTTAGAGGGACTGACAAACGTTAAAGTATTGCAGAATATGGGGAATCTCACAAAACAAGAAGAGGAACACTTGCAGAGTGCCAAGTAGAAAATAAAGGATTACCTTGATAATATGCATGAGTTTAGAAAGATTGCTGATAACTGTTTTTTGATGATGCCAGAGCACAAATATTTAGTGCCATGACTCAGGCAACAGAAAGTAGAAGGGGTTGTCACCAAGCTTTAGGGAGCCTATAACAAGGAATATGAGATCCTGTAGAGATACTAGAAATATTTTGGAAATTTTATTAAAGTCTGTATAAAGAGGAGAAATATGGAGAACAAGAAGAGGTACAAATGGAAATGTTTATAGAAGAATTAAAAATGCCGTGGAAGTTTGAAAGCTAGGAGGGAAAACACTGATAAAGATTGGGAAGGTTTTATTTAACATTATATTAAGAGGAGGAGAAGTACCAACTTCCTGGAAGAAAGCAGTGGTGGCTATAATACCAAGAGGGTAAAGATCGATCATTTCCAGCTTCATATAGGCTCATTTCAGTCCTAAACCATGATTAAAAAGTGTCTGTCTATAATGGTTAAAAGAATGGCAAAAGTGATGCAGGAATTGATAGATATGGATCAGTGTGGTGTTGTGAAGAGGAAGCAAACATCTGACAACATTAACAGAACATTGATGACCCAGAGGGAAGCTGGATGTGAGAAAATACCATTGTTATTGTTGGGTCTTGATGCAGAGAAAGCATTTGAATGAGTAAGCTGGGACTTATTGAGCAGGGCAGTGGAAGCATTTGCATTCCCTGATAAAATTATAAAGTTAATTTGGAGGATATATGGGGGATCAGAGGTGAAAATGAAAGTGAGTAGGTTCCACTGTGATCATTTCTGCTTCAGCAAAGGAACCAGGCAGGGGTGTCCACATTATTTGCACTGTATTTAGAACCATTGGCAACGAAAATAAGAGACTCAGAAATTCAATGATATAATTGGTATGGTAGTAAAGAAAAGCTGGCTATATTTGTAGATGATATTTTATAACTGATAAAAAAACAGAAAAGGACATTTCAGTCTTGTGGAACATTTTGAGACAGTTTCATATCTTTTTGGGCTACATAATTAATCAATAGCTGTAAATTATGTACCCACTTATGAATTGGCTCAGCAGTGTCAATATTTATGGGGACATGATATAATTACATACTTAGGAGTATGGATTAAAAAGGATGCTGGTGTGGCAGCTAGGGATGTGTGGGAAGAGATTCAACAAAACATAACACAAAAACTGAGAAATTAGAAGCTCTGTTATATGGACATAGCGAATTACAAGCAGTTAAAATATTTGTAGTCCCTTTAGCGTTATTTTATCAACCAGAGAAGTTGTGGATAGCAATTAATAAAGATCTATAGGATTTTATCTGGGAGGGGAAGACTGCAAGAGTCAAGATGGATAAGTGGATTCTTCCAATTGAACAAGATGTCCCAGATCTGAAGTGGTATTACAGAGCTACACAGTTAAGGTTCCTGTACATAGCACATGTTGAAATCTATAATTCAAAGTTGAAATGGATGATGATGAAATGGGGGGGGGGGCTCAAGAAAACAGGAGAGACTGGGATTTTGGATGCAGATCCTTTAACAATCCAGAATATTGTATTCATAAAGTAGCAGAAAGTATTCTAAGAACTAAGCCAACACGGGAATGGAAAAGAGAGATTCTGCCGATGGGGATGACTGCAACTAGGGATACAGACATTAGGCAAGAGAGGGCTGGAATTTTTTGGAGAAAACTGGTAAAAGAGCCAAGGTATTTGGGAGCACATAATTAGAGAGGGAAAGGTAGTAAGATGGGAAGAAACCAAGAATATAGTTGAACTGCAGGACAGAGATTGCCTTCCCTATCAAGGGTTGATATTAGAGTATAGGCAGACAGAAAGAAATAGGGGGATCCAAAGAAAAAAATTTAGTATTGGTGGAGTTTTTTAGTAGAATCGAGAACAGAAGCTGCTGTTAAAGGAACAGTTAGAGCATAAAAATATTGCATGAGAACTTCTTAATCAGAGGAGGTTAGAAAAGATTGGGAAGAGACTGAATAAGCAATTCACACAAAAAAAAAAAAAAAAAAAAGCAATGGGAGGACATATGTATGTCTCCCAAATGTGCAAGAAAATCTAGAAAATTTAGGAACTTTGCTTGGAAGAAGTAGTTTTATATCCCAAGTAAACTTCAAAGAATTTTTCTTCAAGTAGACAGCAAATGTTGGAGGTGTGATGGGGAAGAGTAACTGGGAACATTTTCTAGGAGTGTAATGAGATGGCATGCTTTAAAGATTCCCTGCAGACTGTGTCAGAGATGCAGGGCGAGCAAATTGGTGTAAATAAGGATATGATTTTTTGGGCTGTGATAATTGGAACTGCCTAGAATATAGTAAGGCTTTGCCGAGTCTAATTATAGTGGCTTCCAAAAGAGCAATTACTCGAAAATGGAAATCAAAGTTTAAACCAACTTTACTAGAAGTAGTGAATATAGTAAAACAACTGAAATGCAATATTTAGAAAAGGGTAGGAGCAAATTGCATAGGGAAAAATGGGAATTGTGGGAATAATACATGCAGCGAGGTTTAAAAGAAGCCAGAATTTGAATGAACTATGTAATGTTTGAGTGACAGTGACTGGTATGTGATGTATAATGTTTGCAACTACAATTATGTCAACATGGTTTGTGATGTATAATGTTTTCAACTAAAATTATGTCAATATAGTTTGTTTTAATTTATATAAATGTATGATCCCCTATGTCATACATGATGATTTAATAAAGAAAGTTCTGTTTTTAAACTGTTGCAAGGAAACTAGTATTCTACCACGCACAAGCTAAATGCTAGAATACCTGTTTTTGTTACATAACCAAGTGTTATCCTACTACGGTGTTGAAGTACACACTTGAGCAATCTCAACATACCTGCCCAGCTCCCCTTGTTGTGCTCTTCTGCAAATTAAGCAAATTTTGAAAGGGGTTTTTCACTTTAGACCTCCCCGAATGGATCCAGCCCCCTCCTTGGAACTAAACTATCCCCGAATGGATCCAGCCCCCTCCTTGGAACTAAACTATGTGCTTAAAAAAAATGACACTACCTCCATTTGATGAAAACGCTGATACAGTGATAAAATGGAAGAATTTCTGATATATAACACAACAATCCACCATCAGAGGACCACAATACTCTTTAATACAGCAACAGCAAAGCTTTCGGTTTACCAACCTTCTTCAGTGCTTTAAACAACATTTAACATTTTACATCCATTTTAAAAGAGCAGAATAAGTACAACATGACCACAGCCATCCAACCACATCATACTATTAATTAAAACAATTACATCTATAAAATCACATAGAACCTCAAGAAACATGTTGTTGTATTCTTATAAGAACTGGTTTAATGCTAACCTTGTTATTTATACCTGGTTTACTGTCAGCATGAAGTCTAATTATCCAGTCATATTTCTTATTTTCAAGCCGATTATTTAAATCACCACCCCTTACATCTTTAAGCACATATCTATTACTCTAAAGGTCAAAGTATGATCAGCACCATAGGTTCATAGGTTCATAGATTAGTACTAAGCTAACTGCCCTTGTGAGCCATTTTAAGCTTAGCCAGTTATCCCTTGTGAGACTCAAACCCTGCACCTTGTGTTTGTAAGGCAAACACCTTAACCATTAGGCCAAACCATTATTCAAAATATGTTTACTCAGTGCATTTTTGTCATTTTTCGTTTGTTTTATAATTTGATTCTTCAATGTCCTTGTTTTCCCTACATAAAATGATTTACATTTTCTACATGTAGCCAAATATGTCACATTTTCACTATTACAGGTTGGTACACAAGAAAATTTATATAACTGTCCAGATATTGGATGGATAAAAATTTCACTATCTACTCAGTACAGCAACTACAGGCCATACATCCATAGGTCCCATACGTCTGACCTATTTTACTAGATGTTAAACTCTTAAAATCTTTGTAGCATAGATTTTCTTGAAAGATTTTTTAAATTCCTATATGAAACATTTGGTTTATCTTCTGTTATGTTATGTAGTTCAGGTAGGGCTAAAATAAACATCCGATTCCTTTCTATGATTTTTTGCACTTCATTTGTTCTCATATTAAAAGTAGTTAGATATCTAATGTTGGTTTTCCTTACTATTTTTGTTGTTACTTCACCTCCTTGGCCAAAAATTGGTATTTCTTTAGCTCTAGCTAAATTAATTTTCTCTACCATTTCTAATAGTTCTTTATGATTATATCCACTACTAACAAATACTCCTATCATGGTATTAATTTGATATTGAAACATTATTACCTCCATTTAAACCAGCTATTTCTGCTTCTGTCAAACTTCTAACTTGGAAAACAGCTTTCCTTTTAGCTCTCATGTCAGCTAAGCAAGCTTCAGAGTTGCAGGCCTTACTGTCAAAATAATTTTTTTTAGTATTTCATAGGGGTCAGAGTTACCTTCAGAACTAAACCTTTGTTCATATGCCTAAGGTAGTTTTGGAGATATCCTTTAATCAAGCTATCCATCTCTTTGTTTACTTTAAACAATCCTAGATCGAGAGAGGGAGAATTCTGAACATATGATATTGTTAATCCTTGTTCATTCCTTACACATGGGTATCGGTTCCGAGCTCGGAACAGAGCCGGACATTTTCCAAGCTTGTGTCAGCTTCAGACTCTCCAGCTAAACTCTTACCCACAATTCCCCTCTCCCTCTTACCTCAGATTTCGTTTGCCGCGTTGCCATCCGCTCGTGTCAAGCTATTGCTTTACAAATTACTTTTCTGTCAAAGTTGATATTTTATTGTCTTTTGCCCTATCGCATCTAGCGTTCATAATTTCCTCAGGTTTTTTTCTGTCCTTTACTTTCCCTTGTTACTGCGAGGTAATTTTCTCCTTACCATCATCGGTAATCCCTTTCCCTTTCTCTTTCATACCTTCGGGTACTCTTTTGTACTGTTGTTGGTACTTTTCTATTTGTTAATATGGCAGATAAAAAGGGTAGTCCGGGGTTTAAGTGGTGGTCTGACTGTGGACACAAACTGCCTACTTCTGATACACACTCTGTGTGTTTATTGTTTGGGAGCTTCCCATTTATCTGTTGAACCACCTTGTACTATTTGTGAGAACTTTTCTAATAGAACTTTGTTAGAAAGCAAAAACAAGCTGATACTGAAGGGACTTCTAAAATCTCCCTTTTCAGAGGCCATTTCTGGGTCAGAGGTCTCAACCCCTCCTAAAGCCAATAAGAAAATGGATGTTTCAACTAAGGCTAAATCCTTGCCTTCGTCCCCGGCTGGGGACTCTCACCAACCAAAATCTAAAAAGGCTAAAATTTCAGCTCCGGTGCTCTCTGTCAGCCCCAGTGCTTTCGGTGCCCAGACCTTTGGCTCCATTAGTGATTTCGGCTCCGTCCTCTCCTGGAGCCTTCTACATATCGGCACCGAGGGGCTCCTCGGTTCAGACCATTACAACTGTATCGGCACCAACCGTTCAGTCAGCACAGACCTTGACCACGTCGGCTCCGAGATCTTCCTCGGAACCAAGGCCTTTATTGTTGACTTCCAGCTTCGTCGGCACCGATCCCTGTGTTGGTGCAGACAAAAACATCAGCACCAATGATGACTTCGGTGCAGACTACAGTAGTTCAGTCTTTCTCGGCACCGTTGTCCTCGGTGGGTCAGATGAGATGGGCACCGAGACTGCCTCTTTTGTGGACAGGCCTGTTTCTCCCTCAGTCTCTGTGAGTTCCACTCAGTCTTTCTGAACATGATGTGTTGCGTCTTGTGGACCAGGCATTCTTGGCCAGAGGTATTCCACCCCCCAGGAACTATACTTCCTTAGGAGAGGTGATCACCCATCTCCAAAGACAATGGATCTCACTAAGGAACCGCAGTTGCCTTTGTGGCAGGAAAGTTTTGCTACAACCCAGGATTTCAGCTATGACATGCATAGCTTGCTGCTCCACAGCTATCCAGGGACTACGAGTCGGCAGGCTGAGCCACTTAGGGGAGAAGTACCCCCTTTCCTAGACATACACTGCTCTCCGGGTGGACCAGCCTTCCAACTGATGGAGAAGACTTTCGCTGCTGCTGGCGATACCAGACTGTCTATACTTCCGCCCTCCTCTGGTACACTGGTTTCACAAGTCGCACCTAGCGGACACTGCATGCAAGAGCCTCAGGACATATTCCCTCAGGAATCCCATTTTCCGTTGTCTTCCCTAGCTTCTCCCACTGAGGAGGTCCACCAGAAAAGTTTGTGTAAGAGGAAGCACATGAACTCCACAGAGGAGTCCCTCACCAAAGACACAGATTTCAATGAGGGGGAAGGAGCCCCTCGGTCACCCTCTGAGGTATCCTTTGTCGATATCCTTGAAATCCTGAAACAGAGAGGTGACTGGCAGTCCTCTAATCCGACCCCTGAGGAATTTGTGTTCCTGCAGGCCTTTCGCTCTCGGCCCCCTACCTCCTGGGTTGCTCCACCTGCCGATGAACTTATCAAGTTCATCATGCAGTGTGCTTGGAAGGCTCCTGATACTGTTGAGGCTATTCCCCAGAGGCCAGATAAGATCTTGTCCCCTCCTGCTTCAGACCCCCATTGGTCCAAAGGTCTTCCTGTAGATGCTTTGTTGGTGGCGGCCGCAACAAAAAATGATCAGGCAGAAGAAGGCCAGACTGTCCATCTGCCTAACAGAGAGTCCGAGGCCCTGGACAGAATAGGGAAGCGCACCTTTGCTTCAGCGACCTTTGCTATCAGGTCCCTGAATTATATGGCACATTTTACCAGGCTTCAAAGGGATCTGGTTTCTGAGCTCTCTAAAACCTTGGCTGGTGCAGTGTCTGAGGTCAAAGTGGCCTCTCATCTGGCTACCATTGAGTCTATATCTAACTCCTTTATGCGATTGATATCTCACGCATCAGAAGGAGCAGCTAGAGCGGCGGGTTCAGCTGCGGTCTTGAGACGACACACCTGGATGCACTTGTGCAACTTCGCGGAACCTTTTAAATCTTCCTTTCTTAATGCCCCCATTGAGCACTCCTCGTTGTTTGGGCCCAAAGTTAAAAGAACACTGGCCAGATGTGAACAAGATAGTAAGACCCTTTCTGCCATAGGTGTCCGTTATTCTTCCCCTCAACGTGCTTTCTCCCGAAACCAAAAGAGTGGGAAGATACGGTTCAAGAAATCTCAGGGTCCTTTTCGTGACACACAGGCCGAGTTCTCCCCCAGAGGCAGAGGAGGAAACTCACAGGGAAGACGCTCCTTTCGGGGCAGAAGGGGGACCGCATAACCAGTGTTCCAGGGATTCTTTCCCTGGTCAGTCCTATCAGCGTTCCTGAAGAGCGGCCCAACTCCTTTCCAACTTTCCTAAAAGGACAGACCAGTTTTTGGTGGTATTTGCTGAAGGTAAGCTAGGGAGGCCAGTAGGCAAACAGAACAGTGGACTACAAATTGCAGTAACTTCTTGCTATTCTTATCATGGAAAACAGATCTTTTACTTGAAGTTAGTCCACTTCCCCAGGACAAAAGCTGCTAGCATAGCCTTTTTAAAAGGGTTCCCTGTGCATATTATTTTAGAAGTTGCTTCTTTGTCCTCTGTCCACACCTTCACCAAACACTACCATTTAGGAATCATTTCCAGGCTAGAGATAGGTTTTCTTCAGCTGTGCTGCAGAGCCTTCTGGTTCCAAACCAGTACTGAAGCCATCCACCCCAGTAGCCCGCTTTGGAAATCTTCCCAAGAATCGGTACTTTAACATTGACTGCAGTGAACATAATGGAGTTGTATAGCTGACTTACCATAATTGTAGATGTTTGAGTAGATTAATGTTGCAGTACCATTTACATTTCTCCTTCCCTTGTTTTTTTTTTACCTACTTAGGACTGGAGTGGGTTTCTGTGCCCCCTCGTCCAACTTTCCTGTCCAGCTTCACTATGATAGGGTGTCAGTCTATCTCTGTAGGTCAGTTGGATAGGTCATATTCTGTCTGCAAGCATGGGCCTCTAGTTGTCCAGGTAAAAAGACCTGAAGATGTCACCAGGTGACTCGCCTATTACACCCCAGTGGCTGAGGATGAGTATTCAGGCTGGCAGCAGGCTTCTGCATGGCAGGAAGCCCCAAGAATCAGTACTGCGTCACTGATCTACTCAAACATCTACAGTTATGGTAAGTTGTCTACACAACTATACTTAGGAAAGCTGTGTGGACACAAAGCACTTTTATATATACTAGTTATGTATAACATAACACATGCAATGCTGATCCTGTAATCTAGTTAAGGATCACTCTTGCAACAACACATGCAATGCTGATCCTGTAATCTATTTAAGGATCACTCTTGCAGTATAATTCATATGGTTAACTTGGTACAGTCAGCAGCGGCCTTAGGTTTAGCTGGTGCCCTAGGCAAAAGGGTTCCACAGCGCCCCTCCTCACCATCCAGGTGCCCCCAACCTGGTCTACCTACACCAAATAAATACTGGAAAAGTGCCCCTGCTACAGCGGCGCCCTAGGCGGCCGCCTAGTTGGCCTATGCCTAAGGCCGGCCATGGGTACAGTTGCTTGAGTGTACTGCTGTAGCGTAAATGTTTTAATAACATGATTACTGTTGCAGTACAAACTCCTATCATCCCCTGTTCAGTTTTTGTTTGTGGATTAGGTCCCATGACTCCCAAACATCCAAAGGTAATTGGGTTACAGAGCCCTTCTGCACTTTTTCAGGGCTTTCCTTTCAAGGTACATCAGGTAGGGTTATCCTGAGGGTAAAGAAAAGGCCTGCCTTGACTAAGCCTGATAGCCTTTCCAAGGCATTTGAGGCATACTTGGTGACTTTTAGTACAAAAAAGAAGAAAGGTATTGCAGACTGCTTTCCCTTTTCTGTTGAGTAATTTGCTGATTTATTTGCAGTGGGGAGGAGGCCATTTTAATGCTGGATATGCTCAACAGCTTGGAACTCATGCTAGTAAGATGGATGTCTGCCTGTGACCCATTTCTGTTATGTAGGCAGTGATATTGTTGCATCAGTCCTGTCGTTTGAACATTTACTGCTATGGTAATCTTACTATCACAACTATAGACTTTTAATGTATTTTCCAGTCAGGACTCATTCCAAACCTCCCTGAACTATATGAAGAGACATGATTCAGCTTGCTGAATGTGTCCCAGGCAGGTATGTCCCTAGCCTTAAGCAGCATTCTACCTTCACTCAGAATGATGCCTCAATACAAATAGAAAATTAATGACTTTAACAATTGACTTAGTTTTTGGTGTCATTCCAGGGGGACCCAGTACCTGACAGCCTGGGAAGATATGATCGACAGACCATGATGCTTTACTAGAGAACTAAATCTGCTCCTTGGCTCTCTAAAAAAAAAAAAAAAAAAACTAAGCGAAATATCCATCTCAGAAATAAAATCTGGAACAAATCTCGCTTAACTAAAAACTCTGCTGATCAACAACACTACAAAAAACTGAGAAATGAGACTAAAAAAGCAATATTGACCGATAAAAAAACTATTACCTACAATCTCAGCTAACTCACCAGAATAACCCACAAAAGTTCTGGGCAAACATTAATCAGTTACTTCAGCCCTGTCAATCTATCACACCCAGCCCACAAGGCACAGACAAAGAGAACCTCAAGCAAATTGCTAATGACTTTAATTCCTTTTTTACCGAAGCAATTCAGACTGTTGCCAGTCACCTCTCTAGTCAAAACGCAACTATATCTAATTCTAACTCAAACCCACCACCCCCATTTCTTTTCCATCCTGTCCCAACAGCTTATATCCTCTCCCTCATCCAAAAACTCAAACCATGTACTCCCTCTGCTGACTTACTTACCCGCAGAATACTTACAGCCAAATCCATAGCCTACCCTATCTCCAAACTAATCAATAGAACCATCACTGAGGGATATGTCCCTAAACTTTGGAAAGTCTCCCATATTATTCCCCTTCAAAAGGGTGGTAATTCTACTGAACTCTCCAACTATCGCCCCATAGCCCTACTCTCTCTCCCTTATCTAAGATTATGGAAAGGTGTATCCACAAGCAACTGCTTGACCACCTTCTCCATAATAACTTGCTCTCTAATACCCAACATAGTTTCAGACCTTGCCACAGTACCACCACTGCCCTCCTTTCCTTTACAGACACCATCAACAACAAACGTAACCTTAACACCCTTTCCTCTGCACTTTTCTTAGACCTGTCCAAGGCTTTTGACATGGTCAGTCACCAAATACTCTTACATATTCTTCAATCTCTGTCACTTGACATTCTACCTATTAAATGGTTTGAGTCCTACTTAAATAACAGACATCAAGCTGTACTCTGGAACTCCACGCTATATACCCATCTACCTGTTAACATTGGTGTCCCTCAAGAGTCCATACTGGGTCCTCTCCTGTTTTCTTTATTCATCAATGACCTCCACCAAGCAGTTCCCCAAGCTACATGCATACAATACGCAGACAATTCCACACTTATTTGCTCAGCCACATCTGTATCAGAACTTCACTCTGACACAACACATACTTTACTCTGTTGAACAATGGTTTACACAACGCTGTCTCCTACTTAACCCAAAAAAAACTAAACTACTCCTTTTCACACCTACCAGTAAATTCCCCCAAATAGACTTTACAATAATATCTAAAAATGGCACACCTATATCCCAAGGTCTTACTACCAAACTGCTAGGCATCACCATTGACAACAGCCTTAACTTTGACACCCATATCAGCAACACCTTGAGAACTATTAATAAAAAAATAGGCTCTCTTTATAGAATCAAACCCTACCTCACTCCAGCAACTAGAATAACTATTGCCCACTCCCACCTTATCTCTTCCCTTCTCTATGCCTCACCCATATTTACTAACCTGCCAAAAAATAATCTTATGAAATTAGAAAACTCCTACAATAGCATAGCCAGGTTTGCTACAGGTAACCCTTTCGGAACCCACCACTGTATTAATCTAAAGCAACTAGGCTGGCTTGAATTTCAGAAGCAGCTGAAAATTAATCAACTAGCCATCGCCCATAAAATACTGTATCAACTTGCCAAAACACCTATTCTATCTACTTTTATTTACCCTTACCATAACCTGAAGTCTCTGAGATCCGCACACAAATTTCTTGTAAATATTGACAAAGCAAACAACAAGGCTGGAGATTCCCTCTTCTCTGATACTGTCGGAAAAAACTGGAACCTACTTCCCTCTGAACTATCTACAATTCCCTCCATAACTCTTTTTAAAAAGAAACTTAAGCTCTTCCTCAAAACACAGTGGTTGTGCCCCTGTACTAATCCTGACTGACTAGCTCTTGATACATGACTCAATCCTTACCTTCAGAACCCTGCATTTACTTCATCTTAACATCTAATGATCTATTTCTCCATCATAGTATTAATTACTACTATATAAAAATATATATATATATTGCACATGTTTTACTACTAGATGCATTACATAACTGCTACTTCTTACTTTCCTTTATCTACACTTACTGTACATTATGCAATTATTCTTTCTGAATGTCTACTTGTAACAGTACTTGTACTAATCAAGTATAATATACTGCATTTTTATACTTTATTAATATGTGACCAGTCATAATTTTTTTAATCTTTTTTTTCTCTTTTACTGTAAATGTATTTGCATTTTAAACATATTTCTTTGATGTGAACTTATTTTAACTTTTTGGAGCTTATCTCCCCAGGCCTCTACTGAAAATGGACATATATCCAGCTAGACTAGCCAGGTCAACAAATGTAAAATAAAATAGAGATGGCCTGCATCTGCCTCACTTGGGCTTTAGGCTTCTGGCAAAGGCCCTTGCCACCCCATAGTGCATTTTTTAGGAAAAGTCATGGGTCAATACTACCAACATAGAAATTTCAACAAAACGCAAATTAAAGGTTATGCTCCTAAATGCTAGGAGTCTAAACATGAAACTGCACTCATTGCAAGCAGTCTTAACCATGGAACAAGCTGACAATTGTGCAGTCACAGAAACCTGGTTCAAATCTGTGGAGAGCACCCCAGCCTTACCTGGTTACTCATCCTATCACACATTCAGACCCCAACCTGTGGGCAGCAAAGCCAAAGCAGGTGGAGCTTCAATATATATTAAAGACAGTAAGATGACCCAGAAGGTAAAACAATAAAGCATAGAACGGAAGCTGCCACAGGAAACAGAAGTTTAATCCACAAGCCACAAACAGTTCATATAAACACCTCCAAATACACAGTACGTTTTAGTTTCTCCTACTTCATCAGATGTGGGCTGCTTCCAAAGCTAACACCTTTTACAGAGCACATTATTTCAATTAAATCACCTTTGCTAAGCAATCAACTTGTAATTGAGAAGAAGTGAAAAAAAGTGCTTTTGTGCTTGTAACCTGATGATAATATTTTGTTTTACATGATAAAAATTTAAAGATGTGTGCCAATACATTACTAAATCACATAATCTTATTATAAATAATCATTCACTTTTAAAACTGTGTTCAGTTTTGGTAAAATGCATGAATGAATTAAAAAATACTAAAGTAAAAAATGAAATGAAACTTTTTTTTTTCAAATAATTTTTTATTTTCACATAAAACAAAGCAAACAGAAGAAAAAACACTGTGATTAAGCAATAGATCATAACATGTCATTGTGAGCAAAAGAATGAACAACAAAGAAAACTACCTACATCTAAGAACAATTATGTACAATATTTACAAACGAACGTGCTACCAGACAGAGCAGTTTGAAAGGAAAAATACAAAATTATGAGAGTTGGCAGTGGATCTCCAAGTAATACAAGGGGTATGAATATGGACCTCCACAGAGAACACAATGATAAACAATAAAATGGATTACTCACAAAGAATTAAATCAAGTAAACATTTCCACAATTTGCCAAAATAGGCTTTCTTCTTAGGCCCATTTATGATAAACTTTTGAGCAGAAATATATTTCATTGCCAACTCCTTAAAACCCCTCCAACAAAGTTTAGTGCGATCCAACCAGTTTTTTGTGATGTATAATTTGATAAGAGAGCAAAGAGTGATTAATATGTGGAGTTCTAACTTAGGCATCTTAGTGAAGGGGATATGGAGAATGGCTGTTTCCCAGGAAAGGGTGGAATTATAATAGCCCATTTTCTCAAGACGTACTTTTAAAGAACACCAGAGTTTATGGGTATGATTACAGGACCACATAATATGAAGGAGATCAGCTCTCGGAAAGGAACAGCAAGTACATGAGGGAGATATATTGGGGTCAAAGCGATTGAGTACTGCGGGAGTGAAATAAGAGTTGTTATTAATCATCAGTTGGGTATATATGAGTTTTTTGAAAGGGGAGAGTTCTGTGGTAATTTTTATAGCGGAAAGCTTTTGTTCCTCTGTAATGAGGGATCCTTGGTTGTTCCAGTAATTAGAGAAAAGGCAGTTTGAGTTGTGTAGTAAGGAGTTCAGTAAGTTGTAAGATGTTGATATCGTTTTCTCAGGACTCGAGACTGTAGAAATGATTTCACATAGTTTGTTGATGTCCTGAGGGTTGGGAGAAAAATTAGTAAATTGCGAAGATATTATCTCTCTTAGTTGCCGGAGAATAACTGTGTATTTGTTGTTAGTCTTAAGAATTAGACGTAGCTCAGAAAGAGTTTTTGCCTTATATTTAAGAATATCCCATACCCTGATATCTTTAATAAGAGGAAAATCAGTAAGGTCAACCATTTCATTATTGATCTTGAAGTTTGGATTGTGATGAAGGGGTTGGAGAAGGGGTAAAGTATTTTCAAGGTTAATGTCCTTAATCAGTTTTTGGAATAGTCTGATCTTATGTTTTAGGGTAGGAGATAATTTAGAGTTGTTAATGGCAGTAGGTGATAAGAAAGGGATAGCTTTCGGGTTAATTTTGTTGGTAATAATGTGATGGTGCCACATTTTCATCCAGGACGGACAGCAGGTATGAGCTTTACAATTGAGATTTGAAATAGTCCAGATTCTATTAGAGCAAATAATTGTGTAGTAGAGTTGGAAATTTGGAAGGCCTAGCCCACCTTTCTCCTTGGGGTAAGTTAGCTTGGAGTAAGAAATCCTAACTGTTTTTGGGAACCAAATGAATTTGGCTAATTCTTTATTAATTTTGGAGAACAGATTGTTGGAGACGATCAGATTCGATGTGTTAAATTGGTATAGGAGTCTGGGCAAGACATTCATTTTCACTATTGCTACTTTGGATAGAAATGCCAGATTCATGAGTTTCCATCTGTGGAGGTCTTGATGTATTATAGACCATGTTTTAAGTAAGTTATTTTGAAGCATGGAGGCTTGATTGTGCACGAAGTGTATTTCTAGGTATTTAAGGTGGTAAGTTGTTTGAAAGGGAGATTCAGGAAAATAGTTAGATTTATGAGCGTCAGGGTTAATTGGAAAAGATGTGTGATTTCTTATTATTAATCTGGTAATCTATGAAGACAAAGGAAGATCACCAGTTTAGTCCTAGTCCACACCACCACAAAAATAGAATAGGGAACCAGTGTTCCTAAACCGTCTCCTCCGTACACTCTTCAGTGAAAAATCAGCATGAAAACGTAGTATGCTGAAACAAAACTTCTTTAATGAACACAAGATAAAACCAAGCGCTTTCGCCTGAGAATCCCGGGCTTTTTCAAGGTGAAATCTGGTAATCTGAAGCTTTAGAGAAGTTATTGATAGCGTTTATGATTTTAGACAGGTCTGTATTGGGATATTGAAAATAAAGATTTAGGTCGTCAGCAAAAGCAGAGAGTATTATGTTAGTATTTAAGACTTTGGGAATAGAGTGAAAAGTATTTTAGGTAATAAGAAAAAGGGCTCAATAAAAATGTTAAAAAGAAAGGGGGAAAGTGGACAACCTTGTCTTGTTCCATTGGTAATCAAAATAGGGCTGGACCTTTTTTTGTTTATATAAAGGTAAGTATAAGAATTTGTATAGAGTATTCTAATCATATCGGAGAAAGTTTTAGGTATATTAAAATGGGATAGGGTTAAAAACAAAAAGTCCCAGTTTACTCTGTCAAATGCTTTAGAAGCATCTAACGTTAAGGCATAAATCGGATTTTTATCTTTTTTTTGTAAACTGTATTAGGGAATCAAGAGTTAAGGTATTGTCCCAAGTGTGCCTGTAACTCATAAAACCAGCTTGGTCGGGGGATATTAAGGAGGGCAAGATTTTTTTAAGTCTGTTGGCTAAGATAGCGGAGAATATTTTTATATCAACATTTATTAATGAAATAGATCTGTAATTGTGGGGATCAGCTCTATCTTGTTTGTTTTTTAATATCAGGATTGTTTTCGAATTATTCCAATGTAAGTCAGTGATTCCATTATTTATAATGAAGTTAAAGACCTTCAAAAGAATAGAAGAGACTCTAAGATTAACCACTTTAAAGAAATTAGTGGTGAAACCATCAGGGCCTGGGGATTTGCCTAGTTTGAGGTTATTGATAACGTTTTGAATCTCTTGGAGTTCCAGCGGGGTGGATAGCAAAGAAATTTGGTTTTCATTAAGGGAGGGAAAATTGATAGAATTCAGAAAAGTCTCCATATGAGGTTTGAGTGTTATTTTCCTTCCTACTATAAATGTCTGAATAGAGAGAGTGAAACAATTGGATTATTTCAGTGTCCGATTGATAAATTTTACTTTGGTAATGTAGGATAGAGATTCTAGGAGCACCATGATTGTTTTGTATTATTCTTGCAAGAGTTCTAGAGGGAATTTGTGCCCATTCAGAATAGGTTGCAATAAGTTTTTGTTCCTGAAGGGAGTAATTATGAGTAAGGAGGTTCTAGTAATTCTTTTCGAGTAGTATTAATCAATTTGTCAATCTTTGGGTCAGTATCTATTCTCTGTCTCTTTTCTGGAGAGGATAAGTTTAAAATCAGATTAGTTTCTCTTTTTTTATTAAGTTTTATAAGAAAGGAGGCTTTATTGATCAAAAAACCTCTTAGTACAGCTTTGCATGCCGCCCATTGGATATCTGGAGGAATTTGGGAAGTCTTAAGACTAATATCTAAGTCTGATAAGATGACATTAATTTCATTTATTATATCTTTGTTACATAAGTTATTGTTAAGGGTCCAATTAGCGTATGAGGGAGTTGAAGGCGTGAAAATAATTTTGAGGGAGATCCTTGTATGATCTGAAAGAAATTTGGGTTCAGCACTAAAGGTATTTTTAAATTTAGATAGGGGGTCAGAGATTAAAAACAAGTCTAAACGTGACCAAGACTTATGGCATTTGGAATAGTACGTGTAAATTTTCTTTGGTCGAGATATCACTAAATGCGATAGAATCAATGAGGTTAAAGTCTGAGATAAGTTCCCTGAGGGCAACAGAGGCTTGGAAGTTGTACGAGGTAGAGTT
This sequence comes from Protopterus annectens, assembly GCF_019279795.1. Classification (NCBI taxonomy): domain Eukaryota; kingdom Metazoa; phylum Chordata; order Ceratodontiformes; family Protopteridae; genus Protopterus; species Protopterus annectens. The sequence goes on from NC_056744.1 coordinate 1,217,870,318, forward strand.
ACTGGTGCGATCTAAGCAAGGATCTATTACTGCATTCCAGTCCCCACCTATTATGAACATGTAGTTTTGAAATGAGCAAAGAATGTTGTAAATTTCCCCTATAAAGAGTTGTTGAGAGCATGGTCCATAGATATTCATAAAAAGAACTGGTTTGGATGAGCACGGGAGCAGAGATGTAAAATAACACCTTCTACCATTTTCGTCAGATTTAACATCATTAATTACCCCCTGAAATTCTTTCTTAATTATAATGGCCACTCCCTTTGAGTTGGAGCTGTCTCCAGCAGCTATGATAGATCTAATCCATGTTCTGTTGGTTTCTTTCTCCCATTCTTCCTTGAGCAAGTGTGTTTCCTGTAAAAAACAAATATTAGCCTGGGATTTAAAAATAAGGTGTAGTAGTATTTTTTTCTTGGCACTGTTTTGTAAGCCCCTAATGTTCCAAGAATCAATAGACCAACTCATGTTAGCTGAAACCTAAAAAGTTAAAGGGAACATTGTTTAATTGAATATTTTGACACAGATATGGAGAGAACAACATGTAATGGAAGAAGATGGCACTTAAATTTGAGTGATAAGGGAGGGCGGAGATCCACAACAAAGTTGTAATTACAAGACATTTACAAACAGTATAGGTAGCACAGTACTCCTTCTGACTAACCCCGGTGCCTACCCACCCATAACCCTAGGTGAAGAAGTACAATACCAAACATAAGGTAAAAACAACATTACTATACATATGTACACAAAAATGCTCATCCAAAAGTCCACCATATTTGAGCACTACTACAATGCACTTACGAGCATCCATAAAAGAGTAGAAATCAAAATAGGTATGATAAGATAGAGGGAATCTTAAAAATAGTTAGGAGGAGAGACAACGTACTAGATGTTAGTTAAAAACTCTCTAGTTATAGTTACCCAGGTAACATAATAAGAGTAAAGAGTGATAAAGGTGAAGGATAGACCATGGAAGATTCAAGTAAGAAATGGATAGACAAAGTCCAGACGAATATGAACACATAAGTAGCCATGCTATACTAAGAGAAAAATAGGACATTGGAGAGGAGAGTAATGTAGATTGATAGATATAAAAAGAGTCACAAGGAGACTAAAAAGTTACATGATCTATGTAGCAGAGGAAAAGGGAGAGCTTGACTGACTGTGTTTACATAAAAGGCAACAAAGTATACTATGTATGGTCGAGATACAGTCAGATAACAATGAGGTATAACTCAAATACATAAGCAATCCTGCTCATTTCAACTATCATGAACAAAATATTACAACTAGTGAGAGGAGCACATAAGTGCTTTAGATAAAAGGAAAAGGGGAGGTGGCCTGCAAGACCCACAATTACAATGCTAATAGTTCTAAATATGCTCTATGTAATTTTGAATGAAACATACATTGCAAAATCTGTTACATGACGTCTGATATATGTTAAGTTCCCGTATGTAAATTAATACACACATTGTTCCATCTACAACTATAGAAAATTAGTAGATTATACTTAGCAACTTGTTATTACATTAATCAATGTCCACACACAGTATACCAATATTTACAGTTGACGATCAGAGCAACCAGAACTAACACTATATAGTTTAATTGTATTTAAGCCTGTCACCGCTTAATATAAGAGCTAGGTAGACTGTTATGTCCTACATTTATATAAGCAGACATTTCTTTAAAAACCATTAGCACCACAATATGATAACAAAAAAAAAAAAAGGTAAATAACAATATGACCATCGGGTTATCTGATATGTATTATAGCGAACAAGAGGATTATTTAAATTACAAGCTTTTCAAGCGAATTTTCTCTAAATAAGCATGAGTTCTCCATTGACATCTTGACCTTCTCAGATGCCCACTTTAGGAGTTAGCGTGCATTAGTAAGCATAGCTGATCTCAAACTCGGTTGAGCGATGATAAACAGAGTTACCTGTTGAATACGGACTCCACCCGTCATGCATAGAAGTTTCCAGCTTTAAAATATTATTTTTGCGAGCGTAGACCCAGGCAGTTTACACTGAAACATGATCTTAAAGCCGAGGCACAGATCTGACAGATAGCGCTATTAGCGCCATTAACAGAGGTAGAGCCTTTATAAGTGAACATCTGGGAGTCGTGCGTCAAGGAGGACCCTCCAGGAAACAGCTAGAGACCTAAAGGTTCCTAGCTTTTTTGGGGGAGTATCTGTAAAAGACAAACACTAATAAAACAAAGGTAACAAGGAAAGCAGAGCAAGTTGATCACTGGAAAAGTGAACGGAAATATCTCTAAGTCACCCGGTAAGTAAACAGATCATACAAAAGACTTGGTAGCTGAAGCGCTTACATGTTTAGTGGATTACAACCCAGGAGCCTTATTGAAGGCTTTAAGAAAAACTTCTTTTGCCTCGATCGGGGAAGTGGCTGTGTATCTATTACCATTGTTGAAGAAGATTAAAGTGTTCGGAAAGCGCATCTGGAATCTTATCTCTTTTTTAATAAGATCCGCGCAGTATGGAGCTAATTTTTGTCTGCTTTCTTTAATGGAAAGGGGTAAGTCTTGAGAAAAGGATATTTTATGGTTATTCCACGTGAAGGATTTGTGTTTTTTGGCCGCGTTCAGTATCCTTTGAGCGACCTGAAAGTTAAGTAGCCTTGTGTAAACTTGACGGGGTGTTGAGGAATCTTGACACTTGTATAAGGCACTGTGAGCTCTTTCAATCGTGATGTCAGTTGGACAGCCATCCAAACGCAGCAATGACTCAAAAATCTGTTTAGTAGTATTTAGTAGAACTTGATTTTCATAGTTCTCAGGGAGACCTCTAATTAAAATATTGTTGGGTCTACTCCTTGCCTCAAGGTCAGTTAATTTTAGTTGAAGGTCAGTTATAGAAGATGTTTTGGCGTGCAGCTCATCAAACAGACTGAATTTGAAATTCGTTAGTTTGTGTTTTTTGTTCCAGGGTAACTACTCTGTCTACAACTTGATTAATAGATTTTCCCAGGTTAGTAAGTTGTTCCAAAAAACTTTGTATGGCAGAATGAATGGGTATGAGGGCCTGTTTCAGTTCGTCCATGTGGAAGTTGGAATCATCCTTGGTTTTGGCACTGGCTTTATTAGACTCCGTACTTTGCTTATTTATTCTCTGTCTTTTAGAGAGAACCTCTTTTTCCGGAGAGAAGATTGCTGAAGGTTTTGCTTTTGTAGTTTGTGTCTCCATGATGTCAGGTTCGTTTGTATTGCTTATCTGTTTAGCCATGAAGTATTAGGAGTGCAAAAGATTAACTCAGGCCCTTAGGATGCACGTGGCTATGGCACTATAGAGAAACTGTAGATTTTAAAGGGTGAATATGGATCCTGCAGGTAGTGAAAGGATGAAAATCCCGAAGTAATAATAGTAAAGTGGATCTTTTAACTTAGGAACACGACCACGAACTCTTTAGAGTACAGAAATACCTTAGTAGATGTAAATGAGGTAAGGAGCTCTGTGCATAGGGTGCACACTAGACGACCACCATTTTGGAATCAAAAAATGAAATGAAACTTTCCTTTGATGAAAGAAGTACTTCTGCAAAAACTAACCCATTTAGCACCATCTAGTGGCCATATAAAGATTTTGCAAGGAACAACAAAATAAACCATTCCCTTTTCCTTAAAACATAACTTACATAGTGTGTTCTAAAAATGCTACTTTAATATATGTTTGGTCTATAAATACATATGTTAAAAATACATAATTAACATATCACTGTTTAAAAAAAAAACATTAAAAACCATGTTATTAAAATTGCATTCAAATGAACATTGTAATAAAAATTACTTAAAAAAAAAAGATGTTTAGTAAAAAGTATGTAGAGAGTTTATAAAGCATTTAGGACACTTTAATAAGGCTTGAGCAATTTTCTTGACATTCCTATTAGACACATATTACAATTTGGCTGATCTTATTTTCAAAAGGGGGGCTATGGAAATATTTTCGTTAAGACCAGGGGCTTTGTTTGCCTCTAGTATTAGTTGCCAGTACAACTCCCTATATTCTATTCTTTCTTCCCACAGCCCTCCCCTTTTATCTATGTCTACTCTGTCCATAACATAAAATGTAAATTGTGCCTCCGGGCATTCCTTAGTATGCTTATACAGTGCATTTGTTTCCTTGTTTACCTGTATGTCATATATATGTTCGTATATTCTCCTTTTTAGTTTCCTTTCTGTTTTTCCAACATAAAAACCTTGGCATGTCTTACACAATGCCAGGTATACCAAGCCTTTAGGATCACAATTATTAAAGTCCCTACTTTCTAACTTTGTTTCTACTTTCTATAATAACGTCTTCTTTGTTTATAACATAGGTGCATTGCGAACAATGACCACATTTAAATGTTCCCTTCTTTATTCTCCTATTAGAATATCGGGTATCTGTATTACCTTCCAATAGTTTTTTTGAGATTATTGGAATTTTTATATACTACCTTTAAATTACTTTTCGAGATGTCCAAATCAGTGAAAGCTATGAATCTATTCCATTCATTTTCAACTATTTCTCTCACTATCCTTGAACTGGCATTGTACTCTAATACCAATGCATTACTGAAATTCTCATCCACATTTCTTGTGTTTACTTCCTTTTCAGTAGCATCTATACCCAATATAGGTTTAAATTTACTCTTCCTACCCTCCATCACCTCTATTTCCATCTTTTCTATTAACCAGTCAGGATAACTTCTATTCTTAAACATTTTTCTAAGAACATTCATTTCTTCCATAAAATCATCATCATTTGAAGTCATCCTACATGACCTAATATACTGGCCTTTTACTATATTTCTTTTATAATACATAGGATGAGCATTCATATAATGTAGATAAGAGTTCGAATAGGTCTTTTTCCTATAAACCTTGGACTGAAATGTATTGTCTTTTTTATATATTTCTGTGTCCAAGAATTCTAGGGTATCTTCACTTAAGGAATAAGTGAAATCTAAAAAAATCTGTACTTGTATTTAAAAAATCTATAAATACTGGTACCTGTTCACTCGGTGCCACCCAAAGAATACAAATGTCATCCAAAAATCTCTTGTATTGTATCCAACACCTCTTATATTGTGATTGTAAAACAAATTTCTCTTCCCATTTAGCCAGTACCAAATTCGCATATGTAGGGGCACAGGCTGCCCCCATTGCTACTCCCTTTATCTGGTGAAAGTATTCTCCCTTAAAATAAATGAAGTTATACTTTAGAACCAGATCAATCAACTGCATAATTACTGTACATTCATTATGACTTAAGGTGTTGTCTTCAAACACTATTTCTTCCAGTAATTTTAATCCTTGTTCGTGGGTTATGCCTGAAAACAAGTCTACTACATCTATAGACAGAAATCTTAGATGCTCTTTCCATTAATCCTGTTTTAAACCTCTTAAAAAAAATCCCAAGAGTCTTTTAATATATTACACCTTTTTACCCATATTGCCTTCAATTTCCCATCTATAAACTTAGCAAGTGGTAAGGTTTTAGATCCTTCAGCCGAAACTATTGGTCACAAGGGTGGATTCATTTCATCCTTATGTATTTTCCGAATCCTGAACATGGTGGGTATTCTTGGCTTCTCCACTTTTAAGTAACCATATGTCTTGCAGTCTATTAAACCGTCTACCAATAATTCCTCTAGTACCATATCTATACGTCTGTACGCTATATTGATTTCATTTATAGACACGTTGGAATATTTGTCAGGATCCCTCAAAATTTCATTCATTTCCCCTCAAGTCATATTGTCCATAAGAACCATTCCGCCACCCTTGTCTGGTTTCATAATTCTTAGATTTTTGTCATCCCTAATTTCTTTTAAGGTCTTACTTTCAAGTGGGTTCAGGTTATTGTTGTATTTTACCTTATTAAAACTATCCCTAACCCCTCCTTCTATTATATTTTCCAAGTTTTTTATCTGGGGATGTGGGGGGGGATTAAATACACTTCTCCTAGTCATTCTTGTTGGTTCATATTTAATATTCTGACTAAAAATGGTTTGAAAATTAATTTTTCTAGTAAATTCCTTTATATCCATTAATGTTTTAGCAAGATCTCCTTTGTTCCAAGGAATAAATTTGATACCCTTACTTAGCGGTGGTGGTGCTGCAGTAGCATTGTCGCCTCACAGTTAGACGTTGCCCATTCGATTCTCAGAGCGTCTTCTGTGTGGCGACATGCGTGAATGGGCGTTCCTTCGTTGAAGGTTGTGCGTTAGGCCCGGCAAGCCAGCACATAGAACTCTACTGCCAATCATTAGCGGACTGGAGTTCTGCTGTGGCGAAAGACACGCACACACACACTTAATAAACTAAAAAGTTCATTTGTTAAAATTATGTGACTAAAATTATAAATGCTAAAATCACACTTAATAAATTTAAAAGGGTTAATTTCATCTTGAACAATGTCTGAAATTTCTAAGTCGGGGTGGTTGGTACTAACCATATTCAGTACCTCATCCTCCCCCTTCTTGCTTCCCCTCGAAAATTCGAGTCCCGTCTTTCATTTTGGTATCCATCCCTATTCTTTAACCTTTCAGACCTCCTTTTGTTTTTCCTCACAAAAATCATCTCTAAAATCATCCAAATCTATCACACGTTCACTGACCCTCACATTTTCATTTCCTTTTCCTACCTCACTGTTCCTCCATTCCCAATGCCTCCCTCCTACCTTAGGTTTATGGTATGCACTATCATTCTTGTACTCATTTAAGTCCCTTTGAAGTTTTTTAACTTTACGTTTATTTAATTCATTGCACTGTCCCTCTGTGTCCCTCCTAATGTTGTCATACTTCACTTTCCTCAGGAATAGTGTGAATCAAATCATCTTTTATACATGCATTTAACATTTCTACTTCCTTTAACAATTCATCTTTCACTCTATTGTTTTCTACTATCATACATCTTATTACATCAAGCCCACATCTGTTGTAAATTTCTACAAGTTCTTTATACATATTGCTACCAAACACAACATTATTGGGAAATTTAAAAATTTAGTCCCTTGGGGACTATATTTTCAGAAATGCATTTAGTTAAATAGGCATTTTCAATGTCCAATGATTTATATTTGTAGAGCAGTTTTTCAAACCTGACCAGTTTTACTCTATAGCTTTCAGAAACTGGTTCAGATCTGGCTGTTTTGTTTTTAAAATCTGCCATAAAACTAACCTTCAGCCAGTTATGGAAGTCCATTGCAGATTCACTTTGCCCATTGCCAGCTGGCGAGCTGGCCAGTTTTGATGCATCCACTTGTTCACTTCTTCCACTACTATTAGTTTCCCCTCTTCCTGCCAAAATCCTTGGTGTGATGTAAAAATTAGTGTTGTTTGAAGCAGAACTACAAGAATTATATGCACCACCATTGCACCCGTCTTCATGCTGTTTTTGCCAGCCGTTTACTTCCTGGTTCCTCCCCTCGAATGCCCTGTTAACACCGTCAACCATTGATTGGCTCAATGGAGTCAAAAGATCTATCAATTGGGACAATTGCCCAATCAATTTCCTGGTTTGGCCAACCTCTTCCTTGTTGGTTCTGTCATCACCTTCCATAAGGCTAGCAACAAAAACTATAAATGAATAAGGTTAACCCGGTCATCAACATGATAAACAACCTTGAAATTAGACAGTATGATGACCAAGAAGGTAAAACAGTAAAGCATAGATCCGAAGCTGCCACAGGAAACAGAAGTTTAATCCGCAAGCCACAAACAGTTCACATAAACGCCTCCTAATACACAGTACGTTTTCGTTTCTCCTACTTCATCAGATGTGGGCTGCTTCCAAAGCTAACACCTTTTATAGAGCACATTATTTCAATTAACAAATCACCTTTGCTAAGCAATCAACTTGTAATTGAGAAGAAGTGAAAAAAAGTGCTTGTTTATTGTTTTACCTTCTGGGTCATCATACTGTCTAATTTCAAGGTTGTTTATCGTGTTGGTGACTGGGTTACCTTATTAATTTATATATTAAAGACACACATACCTCCAGGCTGGTCAAAACAGTATGACACACAGGAGACACTCCAGGTGCAGTTAACCATTGACAAGACCCCTATTCAATTTTAGCTAGCTACAGGCCCCCAAATTTGACTCAGGATGCCCACTCCACCTATCTGGACCTCGTCAAATATCAAGATTCAACCTTTTACCCTGTTCCTGGGTGACTTAATTACTCAGCCATAGATTGGAAAAACTACTCATTCCAGAACACAAATGCCCAGAGATTCCTCAATTTTATCAGTGCAAATGCCTTGAAACAGCTAGTCGATACCTACACAAGAGGTGATAATATCTTGGACTTGGTATTAACCAACATGAGTAATCACTGCAACACCCCTACAGTGTCCTCCTCCCTGGTAAGATCCGACCATAAAGCAGTCACTTTTGAAGCCACCATCTTCTCTGACCCCCCCTCTAGCGAGGGTCAAACAAAAAAACTTCTCCAAAGCTGATTACAACATCCTGAGGGATGGTATAAACAGCTTCACAGCCACCTCCCCCACTGTAGGAACTGGCACCAGTGTCCAAATCTTCACCAAAGTACTATACAAGCATTTATATAGATGCATGGAATCAGGAATACCTGACAGGACAAAATCATTCTCCGAAAGGAAAAGTAAACCTGCCTGGTGGACATCTGCATTAAATAAACTGTAAAACAAAAGGAACAAATTACTGTCCAGGACCAAGAATGAGCAGGTGCCCAATTGGAAGCAGTCTCTCTTTACCCTGAACAAGCAAATAAGAGCACTAGTGAAATCCTCTAAAGTCAGCTTTGAGTCCAAATTAGCCACATTTACTAGAGACCATCATAAGGCCTTCTTCACATATGTCCGAAATCTTGAAGCACCCAGGTATGTTCAAAACCGGTGGTCAAGGACACCACATACACAAATGCTGTAGATATAGTCAATCTGCTGGCTGACAGATTCAGCAAAAACTTCTCCCCTCCATCCACCCATCAGTAAACCAGGACATCCCTAGTACCTGCCCCCCACCCCTTATCTCTAGGGAACAGGTCATTACTGCCCTCTCAAAGGCAAAAAATACAGCCTCTATAGGACCCGATAACATCCCTGGCTGCATTCTGCATGAACTCAGGCATAAACTTGCATCACCATTAGGCACAATATTCAACCAAAGCCTGAGTACTGGCTTTGTCCCAGCTGAGTGGAGGACAGCTACTGTCATCCCTTTACACAAAGGTGAAGCATCCACCGATCCGGGAAATTATAGACCCATCAGCCTAACTAGCCTGATCTTCAAGGCCATGGAACGGGTGATCATGGACTTCATTAACAGGGATATTGGCAACCTCCAAACACTCGACCCCACACAGTTTAGCTTTGTCAAGGGGAAATCATGTCTGTTAAATCTGGTCGACGACTTTGAGACGGTTACCAAAGCCATGGATGAGGGGAAGATTGTGCACACCACCTACTTTCACCTAGCCAAAGCCTTCAACACTATTCCCCACTCAGGCATAGTAGATAAACTCTCTCAAGTAGGCATCAATCCATATGTTATCAGATGGGTAGCAAACTGGCTCACTGATGGAACCCACCTAATCAAAATAGGGGAAGCCACCTCAAGCAGTTGACCCATAACAGCGTCATAACCCAGGGATCGGTCTTGGGGCCTCTGTTATTCGGTATATACTTCTCTGAGGTACAGACCAAAACCAGTGGACCATGGCTGACAGTTTGCAAATGACTGCAAGCTGGGCACAGTCATCAGTTCCGCAAGTGATGTGGACGTCCTCCAAGAGGGTCTCAACCAAACAAATGACTGTTGCCAGAAACATGGCCTCAAGCTGAATGCCAAAAAATGCATCATCATCATCCCCTTTGGGGAGAATGGACATCCCCATATATTATCACATTAATAAGTGTCCTAAGTACACAATCAGTAGTGAGGGATTTTGGCACCCAGGTTGATAGCAAGCTGACTTTTGACTACCATGTTGCTTCTGTTGTATGGAAAGATTTCTACATGGCCCACCTCATAAATAAGGGTATCTCATCCAGGGACAAAGGGGTCATAAAATTCTTGTATTTTCCCTTATAAGGCAAATTGAGTGCAACACCCCCTTCGGCATGTACCTCGCAAAGCACATGCAGCAGCTGGAAAGACCACAGAGGTTCCTCACCAGGGGAATCCAGGGCCTCAAACACCTACCCTACACAGATGGGCTAAAAGCCCTATCCCTCTACTCAGTTTCATGCAGACTCCTCAGGAGGTGACCTCTGTTTGGCATATAAAGCAATCTCAGACCCTGCCATGGTGGGACTGCTGCATATCCGCAAGTCAAGCTCCACTCTAGCAACCCATACACACGACCTCAACCTGGTCTGTGATATCAATAGGATTTGTTGGTGGGACAGATTTGTGTCCCAGAGATTCCCTCATCTGTGGAATAGACTCCCCCTCCACGTCAAGTAGAGTATCTCATTATCCCTTTTTAAGCACAACCTGGATAATTGGATGGGAAACAAAAAATACACCCCTGGGATTCCACTTGTGTCCCTGCTGGACAGGGGCTTTGGGTGCTGACGTGTCTAAACTCTTGGCTAGGCTTATAAGGGCCACAGGGCCAATAGCTTGGTAACCTATGAATATTTCCTAAAGGTTTGGACTTGTGTGCTATGGCTACAGTATTTATGTCAGGAAGCAGTGTCTGTTTAATCCCAAAACTGGGCAGTTTGACCAATGGTGATATGGAATGAAGTGAAAATAATAATGCTAGTTAAATTATACCCACCAGACAGTAGAGAAACTACTTGAGTGACAGGAAGAGTCGTGTGCTGAAGAAGGTGTCAGAACAACACTGAGTAGAGAGACTTAAAACAGGAAGCTACAGGGAGATGTAGATGAAAACTGTACGAGTCTATCTAGAAGATTTGAAAAAAGTTATCAAACAAGATGCAAAAAGACAAAAGGATAACTAATGGAATTAGTGGGCAGCAGGCAGAGAATTAGGATCATAGAAAATACAAGGCAGTTGAGTCAGAAAACCATTTGCACCTTCCTAATACCCCCCTCCTTAAGAACAGCACAGTAGGTCAGACCTGGAGTAAGTTTATGGGTACCCAACCGATCACTGGGGTTTAATTTGAAGGATGCTATGGTGTCAATTTAACTTGTAGGGGAGTTTGTTCCAGAGGCAGGGTAGGCATTGGGTAATACATTTGTCTCTAGTGCATTTTGTTCATGTGCTTATGGAGGTTTAAGTCCCTAGTTCAGGTAGTAGTGGAGCTATTTGACTAGGAAAGATGCAGGAAATCGAGTAGGCTGGGGTCCTTAATGGAGTGGAATGCAAGACACAGATGACCACACACGAGCCTATAAAGAAACCAAGTAAAGAGTAGCACCTCAAACCTTTCCTGGTATTGCAGAGACTTCAGGGCAAGTTAGAAACCTCTGGGGTCTTTCCAGTTGCTTAGTATATGTAGAAAGGCATGTCCTGAAGGGGGTATTGTACTCAGTAATTGGTCTAATTTGAGCAACACAGAAGAACAATAGTCTTTTGACCTAGATGAAATTCATGTAGATATTTGAGATAAACAGGAGGATATCCTGTCTAATGTTGCTTCATAGTGGTCGAAGAATAGGGCATTATCAGCTTGGGTTCAAAGATTCCAGACGTTATTGTGTTTGGGTGGATATATTGTATTTGGAAGGAGAGTGTTACTTGTTAAATGTGGCAATAGTACACATTTCTGCATTTAATTGATCCTTTTTCTTTGCACTAACACTTTAGGAGGATTGGTTCCTACTGTATTGAGTGGGTATCAGAGGACGATTGGGTAGTAATGCTAATTTTGCAGTTATCTACAAATTTAGGTAACTAAAGGTCCCAATTCGTATTCTGAGATGCAATTAAAAGATGCCAAAAAGGAATGGCTGTAGTACTGATTCCTGAGACACACCACTAGTTACTTTCGTGTTTTCTGAGGAGCCTACCATATTAATTGTGGGTTCAATCCTTAAGCCAGTTGGTTATTCACCTCGCCAGATATGGATCTACTTTTAAGAGACTTGGCTCGTTTTTTGTGCCAGCATGGAGAATAGTGTCAAATGCTTTGGCCATTTCCAAATAAGCTGTGTGAATAGAATTGCCACTGACAACTGCCTGTGTGACCTGTTCGAAAAAGTCAAGTAGACTCCGTGGGCAGGTGCAAAGGCAAACTGATGTGGATCTAGCCAGAATAGGTTTTTTGATATCATAGTTTAATAGGTCAGATATTATGCATTCCATGGCTGTGCAAATCAGACAAGTAATGCTAATGGGTGTCTAGTTCGCTGGATCAGTGGTAAGGCTGCACTTGTGTGGGGTCATCACCTCTGCAGTTCACCATACCTCGGGGACAAATCCTGTAATTAAGCTTAGGTTAAACAGTTTAAGGAGGGGCTCCACAAGGACATGTTCAGTGCTGTTTATTAGGCATCCAAGTTAATTGCCAGGCCCCATGGTAATACTATTTTTGAATTTAGACAGCATCTCTTCAGTACTTGTTCCTTTGTGATATTAGGGAGTGGAATTAAGACAGTTGTTCCAGGGGTAAAATTTTGTATAAATTGTGCCAGTATATTTGCTGTGTACTGGGTCTGAGTGGGTCATGCCTTTTTGGATGAGTTCAGAATATTAGCAGGTGTTATTTCTTATCTTCCTAATGTAACAGAAAAATAATTTATTTTCCTTGGGTTCAGAAGCTAATTTAAGGTTATGATTTGCCTAGCTTTTATTTCCTTAATAATCTTGATGCAGTCTTTAAAATGAAGAATTGTATAGTCGTAAGATTTAAGAAACCTTTTTCTGTTTATAGAGTTTTTCATCTGATAGACCATTAGGGTGGTTTGTTTTTACAAAATCCCTTATATTGGATATTTGAATATGATCTAGGTACTTACCTCTGCGGGAATATCACTCTCTTGTATAAATAGCAGGTGTGTCAGTGTTTGGTGTGGTGATCTTACAGCTGAATTTGGCTAGGTCGTCATAGTGTTAGAGTTCATTTGTCCATTTGAATCCCTGAGTTTGGAATTATTGACTTGCAGGGTTTTAGAGATTTTGAGAGCAAAGTTATATGTTTATGGTCAGATATAGCCAGGGATGGAGAAACTAGAGTACTGTTACTACATGGTCCAGGTCAAGAATATTAAAAACTCTTAACTGCCTTTTACCAAAGCAATAAATAAAGTCCAAGTATTTCTGGACATATCCAACTTTGGATGTGTAGGTGCTCCAGTTTATTGTGGATTAGTTAAATTTTCCCCTTATAAATGTTTTCTTTTTTTTTGTTATAGATAGTTCCTTAAGTAAACACATGAATCTTACATGGTCATCGGGGAACAGAGATCATCCTGTAGCAGTCTTGTTTTAGAGTAAGTTGAATTTCAGTGAATTTTGATTTGTGGGTTTGGGGGAATCTGCCGAGAGGTAATGTGGTACTTGAGAAATCTGGAAGCACCACCACAGTTTGTATAACACTTTGTATAAGAGGAAATGCCATATAAGAGATTAAAAGAGAATCATCTTAGCAGCTTGTTATATTAGCGTCTGACTTTAGATGGGGAGTTTGGTTGTTTGTCTTTCAGCTTTTCCTGGTAAGGGGTCACCACAGTGGAACTCCAGCTCGCTAATGATTGGCAGTAGATTTTTACGAAATGCCAAGGTGCCAGCTCGACGCCCATTTATGCACGCATGTCTTTCGAATGCTACTCAACCGCGGGGAGGACATGCAGACTCCACACAGAGGCACTCCCAAGCCCAGCCGTGAATCGAATGGGAGAACCTCTTGCTGTGAGGTAACAATGCTACCGCCGTACTGGTAAATACTGTTATACTGTGATTTTCCTGAAGAGAATGTGGACAGCTAGATGATGCCTGGGTCAGCTAAATACACCATTTCTAACCTTGGATCAGGTCAACTACTTAGGGAGTTAGGAACCTATGTCAGAGATACTGGAGGCAATTAAGAAAATGTAAGGATGGAAAGTGCCCAGAGAAGAACAGATGTGGTGCAGAACTTACAAGAAGTCAGGACAGATCCTTTCTGGAATGTTGACAGAGGTTGTGAAGGTCATATCACAGGAGACTGCTACACCTACCTTCTGGCAATGTGCTATATTAATACTGGTTGTAAAACAAGAACAAAAATAGGAAGCTGCTTAGTCGTACAGTTCCTTCTAACAGAGTGCAGATAAGATGTTTGCAGTAGTGGGTGAGAAGAACATAATGGTGAATTTGATCCTTTCAAATCAAATTGGCTTTGTAGCAGGAAGGAAAAAAGATGATGCTATAAGCTACGTATTGGCTGTGCTAAACCTTCATGCACAAGAAGCATTTGGTATGGCTTGGAAGCATTTCTGTAAAGTTTTAGGACAGTTTGAATTTCCTACTACCTTTATTAAGTAAAGGGTGTAAATGTCTGTTATACAGGGCATAGTGAATTTGAGGGATAGATGACACTTTTATAATTTATATGGGCACAAGTTATGAATTCTGCCATCCCTTCTGGTGTTTCTTCCCCTTTTGGACCCACTGATAAAAAGTGAGTAATATATTTGTATGTGGACTGTGAATGCGAAGCATTAATATAAATTAAGCTTTTTATCTGATTGGCGGTTTGCTGATGTTAAGCCAAGTGAGTTGCATAGTAAACGATTGGTTGTTGATTCAAGAATATGAAGCATTGGTCAAACAATCTGTATAAGTCAATAATCTTATTTAGCCTTGCTCCTTTAACAGTAGTAAAGGAAGATATCAGGTTAAGCTGTTTACTACAGACGCAGCATATTTATTCAGGATGATGTCAGGAATAGTCTAAATCATTTACAGGTAGATGAGAGAAGGAAGAGAAAGTAAAGAAAAATAAGATAATTTACGCCTCTGCATTTAAGTTTTGATAATATAGCATTAGCTTACAGCAGGACTCCTGTATTAAAATTTCAGAGAATGGAATACGTAGTAAAGCAGAACATTTTGAGTTGAGTATTGCAGGAAATTAGGGAACACAGACCTGGAAATGCTAAAAGCTGAGAAATAAGTTTAGTCATTGCAGTTGAGTATATTTTGCTTCAGGGTGGTTTACAGAACCAGAAATGAGATGAATGCTGAGCAGTAATACATAAATAGGAAGCAGAAAAAAAGGAGGGGTTTAAGCAGATTCACAAAGTATATAACTGAATGCTTGACTAGAAAAGTAGTGTCAGGTCACGCACAGTATTGATTTTGGAGAAAGAGACATTTAAGGCTATTAAATATACATAGCAGGCTCAGTCATATTCCACCTCATTAACACCTCCGTAGTATGGAATTTTGCAGCTTTAGTAGCTTACACACATCCTTATATTCCAGAGCATTTTCTGAAAAATAATGTTAAAATGCATAAGATAAACTAATGTAAAAATATTTTGGTAAGAATAAAAGCTATCAAAACTGTGCAAATAATGTTCTCAGTAAGAAGTATTGTTTATAGTGATATTAATCAGTATAGTTATGCTCTTTCCATCAGTACTATAAAACATTATGATGCACACAAACCTAGAATTGTTTCTGCTAATTTTTTACAAATTGACATTATCTTGGAAACTGTACAAAACCTCAACATATATTTTCAGAACTACATAAGCTTTCATGTGACAACAAGAAATCCCTCTGAGTGCATGTTTATTGAGATATTTACAGTATGAAAACATATGCATCTAATAATGTCTGCTCCATCTGTTCTTCAGATGGGTTTCAGATCTGACTTCGGACGCTTTTAGACTTCAAGATCCAGAGCTCAGGCTCCTTCCCTTACCCATATTCCCCTCCTGCCCCCATGATAAACTCAGATCTCGTTTGCTGCTTGTAGTGAGCAGATGTGGTCCGCTCGGCACTGGCTCACCTCTCAGCTAAGTTATTTCTTCTTGCTTTTGTTGTGGAGTTTTGATACTGTTGATAGTTGTTGGTCTTCCCTTGTATTTTTCTCACATTTTCCCTTTTCCCATAAGTTTTTCTGTCTGTGTAAATGATGTTCCATTTGTCTCACTCCTTTAGCATCTCTCACCTCTGGTGTTAAGATTTGTTTGCAGGATTTATTGTGTAATAGATTTTACCATGGTTCGTGTTTTCAAATAAAAAAAAAATCTTTGTATGAAACCTTTCTTCACTTTTGATTGGCTTAATCATGTTTGACAAGCCATCAGGCTTCAAAACACGGTGTGGCTTGCAGCCACAAACATTAGAATTTGAATGCATACCAAAAGTGTGTTTGTGGTTTGGGTCCTGCCCACTTGTATGAGGACTGCTCTACATTTGCTGTCTTTAACCACTAGGCTGTTATTAAGCGCAGGAGTAAACTTGCATTGCAGGGACTTCTCCCTCCTTCTGAAGGAGAATTGTCTAAATCTTTCTTCTTTCTGGTGCCTCCACATCCGCTAAAAATCCTCAGACAAATCTAGACAGGAGAAGAGTAACAAGCCCAGGGACAAGGGCAAGGAGACAAGGAGGCGCTCTCCTGACTGCCGTCCTTTGTCTTGATAGTCTGACTCTAGCTTCAAAAAAACCCAGACCATTGGTTCCTACTCGTTCCTACTCTCCCATTGGATCTGACACCTGTATGGTCATGAAACCCTCCTTTACTGGAGCCAAGATTTTTGCCGGAGCCAATCTCTCCCAGGCTGCATTCTCCTTTTCTTCATGAAAGATGGAACAGAGATCATCCAGACCCCCTTCTGCATCTTCCTCTCTAACTAGAAGCCTGACAGAAGCTGATATGGGTAGAAAGACTAACTCGGGAATGAGTCAGCTGGGGGTTCTCCCAGCTCTGTCTGCTGTTGGTTCCTTGACTTTGGCCTCTTAACTATTCTTATGGTTTCTCTTACTAGTATCCGCCCACCATCTTTGGGGTATCTGGATCCAAGATTTCCTCAAGAGTTGTCCACTTCTGATCTGAAGATGTGGTAATCTTCCACTTCAGTGACGACTTTAATTCCAAATAATGCAAAGTCCTTGAGTCCCAAGGATCTTGGAGCCGAAGCTTCAGCATTTGTTCCAGGGTAAGAGGATCGACCCTGAGATTGTTGGAACTGTCCCTTCCACTCACAGCTTTGGAGTTAGCATGGCTGCAGCATCTGAATGGAGCCAGACTGGTATCCTCTGTCATTCAGGTGTGGAGGTCCCAGCTCCTATTGGGATAGTTTGGAGTGTTCCTCTTTAGCTTTGTTTCCGAGGGAGTTGAGAGAGCTCTTTACATTGCTGGGAAACAGACTTGACTTCTCCCTCAGTTCTGCTTGCCTTACAGCTGAAAACCCTGGGTCCTGAATCCTACACAGTCTATCCCAATGGGACAGCCAGATGTAGTAAGTCTTGACATGTTCCACATACAGGACACCCAACTGTCTTCACAGTCCTCTCCGGAACATTCCACTGCTGAGGTTCCTCAGAAATATTCATGTAAGAGGAGGGACATGGACTCCCCAAAGAGTCATCACTGAAGAGACAGATTTTGATGAAGGGGAGGTATCCCCCACTTGACATCTCCATCAGGGAGAATGTCCAACTTTTGAGACAGAAAGAAGGTTGTTGTTCCTTCCTCATGGCAGAGGGGGCTATTTCTAATGGTGGACGTCACCCTTGAGGCAGAGGACGGCCTGCAAATAAAGGCTTTAGGAGTCTCTTCTATGAGAGCCCTTTTCAGTGCTTCCGAATGATTGCCCAACTGCTGTCCTCTGGAGGCAGTCAGAGGTACTGCCCATCTCTGTACCCAGAAGCCTGCCCATCCCTCAACAAAGATGTCTGGGTGTGGAAAATCATAACCAGAGGCTGTTCCATTACTTTTATTGTGCTTACCCCACCACAAAAGAAAATTCCCAAATTTCCACCCTTGCAATGAAAGGTAGTGGCTAGACAAATTATTTATCCAGGAGGTTTCACCAGACTAACAAGGATTTGGAACTTGAGATTCTTTTTAGTGCCAAAAAAGAACTAGGACCTCAGTCACCTCAATCAGTATGTTAAACACACAATTTGGATGGTCATGGTACAGTCTATCCTCCCCCGATTGAGGAAGTAGAATTGGATGTGCTTGATAGACCTTCAAGATGTGTACTACAACATCAAAATGGACAGATGGTCGAGATGGTCTCTTCACTTCTGGTTGGATGTCAGTCACTTCCAATTCAGATGCTTGCCCTTTGGTCTCACCACAGCCCTTGTGCACTCACCAAGTGCATGGTAGTGGTTGCAGCTTATCTCAGGCTGCAAGGGTTCCATGCATTCCCCTACCTGGATGACTGGCTCATCACCACTCCTACCAGGCCTCTAATAGTCCAGGCCAGGAACTACATGCTCCATCTTTGCTCGCTGCTGGGCATAGCAATGAATCAAGACAAATTGCAGTTTTCCCCCGGTACAAAGTTTGGAGTTTATAGGAGCTCACTTAGATGCCACTATGGAAATATAAGACTGCCATTGGTCAGACAGCATTACAGCTGCTATCTTTTCAAATTCCACCTGCTAGATTGGTTCTTCGACTTTTAGGGTCAGTGGTGGCTTCCAGTACCTTACTTCACGTGATGAACTATTATATATGAGAGTTCTTCACTGGACACTGACAGCTCAGTGATCCATTAGATATCACCCTAGGAGTTTTCACATTAGTTTGATAAACATTTTCAGGACTGATAAAAGTGATGGATCCAGTCTCCTGAGGTTCCCCTGGGCCAACCCTTTATTTCTCACCTTCCCAAAGCCACTGTGAACATGGATGCTTCCCAGCTTTTGGGGGAGGGGGGCATTACATGGGAATGACATAGGCCAAACTTCACATGAATGTCTTAGAAATGAGGGCAGTCCTCATAGCATTGCAGATTTTTACAGGAAATCCTTCCTGTATGGATGATTTTTCTTCAGACATGTCAGTAGCATGGTAAATCAACAAACAAGGAGGAACACATTCCTACACATTGTGTCGAGAAGCCATGAGAGTGTGGCAGCAGTCTAGATCTCCAAACTGCTTTCTGAATAACAATGCACATAAGATAGAAGCCCAGCTTTCTAGCTGATAGGTTGAGTAGATCAATTCTGCTACCTCATGAAGTGGTGTTTCAATTCAACAGTGGTGGAACAAATTTTTCACTAGTGGGGTCATCCATGCTGCAATGTTTTTTGCCTTTCCCATCAACTCCAAATGCAGCAGGTTCTTTGCCCTGATTCGTCCTGACGGGGAGTCTCCTGTATAACTTTTTTTACTCCACTAATCCCAAAAGTTTAACAGAAAGCTTTATAGAGGAAGATCATAGTTATCCTCAATGCCCCTTTCTGGCCTTGATAGGTTTGGTTTCCCTTCCTCTGGGCCTCATTTGATACACCAAGTTAGGACCCTAACCCCAGGTCTTCTATTTTACCTGTCCGGCATGCCTCACCTGGACATGTGATCCCTTAGGTTAACTATTTTTTTTCCACTTGCAGCGATTGCTAGTCAGGCTTTCTCCCAAGTTATCCACATTCCCACTTCTTCCCAAAAACATACAGCAGAAAAGTTTGTAAGTGCAAGCAGAAAAGATTTTCTGATTGGGCTTCCCAATGAATCTGTTTACTTTGGCAATTAGCTTCTGTTTTTCATGACTGAGGCTAGTTAACTCTACTGTTAAGGTTCAGTAATCAGCTATTTCATACTTTCATGTTGGAGAAAAACATTCTACCTTAGCATCCCTAAAGCTATGCTTTCATCAAGGGTACATTTCTGCTTAGGCCACCACTTGGGGATCCTACCCCGCTTTGGGATATGGCTATTTTGCTGTAACCTTTAACATGGGCACCCTGTGAACCTGCTGCTAGGGTGGACATGAAGCTTTGACATGGAAAACACTTTCTAGTTGCTACTACTTCAACTCAGAGATTGTTTAAACTTCAAGCTGTGTCTTGCAAACATTTGTAGATTCTTCACAAGGATAGGGTGTCTTTATGAACAAATCCATCTTTCATACTCAAGGTGACTGAGATCTCTTAACCAATGCATTAATCTACCAGTTTTCTTTCCAACTTTTTCAAATAAAGGAGAGTACATGCTTCATTTATTGAATGTGCGTAGTCTACATTTTTGCTTCCATCATACTAAAACATTCAGGAAGACACATCAGCTTTTTGTCTCCTTTTCCAAAGCTGGATCAAGGTGTTTCGAAAGTATCCTTGGCCAGATGGTTAGCTGACTGTATTTCTTATGCATATAAAGAAAAAGCTTGACATTATCCAGACCTGTCAAGGCTTATTTTACTAGATTTATCTCAGCTTCTTTGGCTGCCTATTCAAGGGCCTCTGGTGATATTTGTACAGCTGCCACCTGGCTAACATTCACACCTTCATTTCTCATTATAATCTGGATTTACAATCCAGGGATAGGGTGACGTTTGGTTTAGTCATCCCCCAGAATATCCTTCCATGAGACAACCCTGAGAGCTAAGTAGATGGGGACTCTGTCCTATCTGTTGAGGAAGAGATGGAACAGACATCGTCTGATATGATTGTTTTGTATTTGCCATAATGATAGATGGATATTTAATTCAGTTCTCCTTCATCTCCCCTCCTTTTTGTCTCCCTTCATTTCATGGAAAAATTTTTGTTTGTGCTCTTCTGACATTACAATACAACCTCCCTGTTGCCAAGGTATTACACTATTACAGCTCCAGAGTAGTGCTCTATTTCAGACATCCTTTTGTATCCTGGAGTTGGATTATTTTATTTTCTTTCAGTATTTTCAGCTATGGCGTGTGTGTGTATATATGTATGTGTGTGTTCTATATATATATATATATATATATATATATACACACACACACACACACACACACACACACACACACACACACACACACACACACACACACACACACACACACACCCCTTTGGGTAGTTTGGATCCCTGATTACGTAAGCAGGAAGTGCATGGAAATTGGAGCATCCCAGTAAAAAAAAAAAAAGTTGAGGAAATACAGAAGGCACAGGCTGATGAACTTAAAAGCCAAGTGCTGTGAGGCAGTTATAACTACTGTGTTGCCACAGCTGAAACACAGATGATGTAAAAGTTATGCTTAATTTAGTGAAAAGATTAAAACACTGGTGGCACATAAGCATTTTAATCCCCTCCTCTTCTTTCTTCATAATTGCTTAAAGAAAGGATTCACTAACTTGAAAATAAGCTATGATTTTTACCACTCTGTTAAACTTAGAGATCTGTACAGATCTTCATTTATCAAGGCATTGTGGGACTTGTGCAGATTTCCCATGAAAAAGTAAAAGTATATCAATCATCACAATGAAGCCTGGCTGCTAGTCTGAGTGCATTTTTAAAGACCTGTGTTTCATTGTACATTTCAAGAGCCACTATGCTGAAACATTTTTTTTTCCAGAGAAAATTTGTATGCCCCCCCATGATGTCTTGGTAACTAGAAGTTTGTGAATACATTAGTACAGGTATTTGTCTGTTCTGCCTCTGGTTGGGTCCCATATGCTTGAGCTATTGTACTTTAGCTTTACTGTATTACTTTGTATTATACCATGACCCCCCCCCCCAAAACGTGCACGCTGATTGGCCAGCGTGCCCGTTGTAAATTGAGATATACTAATGGAAAAAGGTCCGGTTGCCCGGACTTTTTTCCATTAGTATAACTCGTTTTTTAAAACACTGTCTCGCTATGTTAAAAGGGTTTAACATAGCGAGACAGCTTTAAAATAAGCAACGGAGATCTCCGTTGCTTATTTTAAAGCTGTCTCGCTATGTTAAACCCATTTAACATAGCGAGACAGTGTTTAAAAAGCAATGGAGAAAGCAAGATCTCCGTTGCTTTTTTTAAGTGTCTCGCTATGTTAAATGAGTTTAACATAGCGAGACAGTTTTAAAATAAGCAACGGAGATGTCCGTTGCTTATTTTAAAACTGTCTCGCTATGTTAAACTCATTTAACATAGCGAGACTAAAAAAGCAACGGAGATCTTGCTTTCTCCGTTGCTTTTGCTCACAACTCTGATGTACTGCGCAGGCGCAGTACATCAGAACTGCGCGGATGCCAGACATCTGCGGAAGGGCAGTAAACAGGCATTATACTATGCCATTATTTAAGAAAAGTAACAGTTTCTTTTCTTAAATAATGTCATGGTATAATGGCAATAACCCACTTCTGGGTGTGGGTAATGCTAAATTTACCCACGGTTGGCTTTGTTTGGTCCCTCGGGCTTCGCCCTCGGGACCAAACCACGCCAACTGTGGGTAAATTTAGCATTACCCACACCCAGGCGTGGGTTATTGCTATAATAATGCAATGTGCTATTGTCTGATAGCATTCCCAGGTTAGGAATCATGTCAATAACTAGTCATTCACAAATGTTATAAAACTAATTTGATTCCTTGGAAATGATTAAAGAGTAGGTGTTTGTCTTTCTCTTACAAAATTTATTTTGATGTTTTAGAAAGTTAGGCATAGTGATTTGCAGTTGTCATTTCTTTTTGGGTCACAGCCTTCTAGGTACAAAGCCAAGAATGTCATTTATACTGGAAATTCTATAGAAACTGTGGTATAAGTATTTTTCTTTTTCTCTTTAAGAATAGCACAAGTGTTAATATTTTTCTTTGATGCCCTTTTCTTCTTCAAGGCTCCTATAGCTGTAAGAATGGCAAAAGAATCAATGAACCAAGGAATGCAGGTAAGTGCAAAAAATATAATATGCATGTCTTTAAGAAGAAAACTGCAGTCACTTTGGATTTTAGAGTTTTGTTAAAAGAAAGTGACATTAGGTAGTTGATATGAAACTGTTAATTCTGTATGTTACTGTGTGAAGTTTCATTAGCTTCCTCAGACTAGAAATGCATTACCTGTTACCATAACTCTCAGCCTTCCATCTACAAAATGAGGAACACTAGCTCTCATAATGTGGAACAAATGGACAAAATGTGGAACACTTACTAACAACTTTAGCTAGGAAGCTCATAGCATAGTTAAAACTGATATTTTACTTATGCAATAATTCTTTTAATGAATTAATGCAATTCATTTCTATTTACCATGGATATCCATTAATAAAATCTGCTAAAAATGAATGTGTGACAGACCCTTTCAATGTGAAACTTCGGGGAACATGAACTTTTTAAGACCCCAATGAGGAACGTTCCTCATAATGAAGTCCACTTGAGAGGTATGCCTGTTACTGTTGAATAATGTCACACTTAAGGCATATTTTTTGCAAAGGACATATGTCCCCTGCATGCCTAGAGTGGGGGCTTCATGACCCTAATTCTCCTTAATTAAAAATATATTAACTACTTAGCTGAATAGTCATTATATGTAACATGCCACTTTATTTGCAACTTCCAAACAGCAGCAATTCATTCAAAAGGCACATATTCAACAACACTACTATTTGACAACTGTGCAAATAAGTTGACTTTGCAAATCAGACTTTTAGAAAGCTGGTATTAAATTCTGTTATGTGTTGCCTTTTGCAGGTACTCGTACTAAATTTGCAGTGACAGAACTAGTGATAAGTTATATATTTGGCGTGTGATGTGAATGGAAGACTGGAAGCAGAACCTTTGGGTGAAGCGCTTTGATTGAAAGTCTTTTTGTTAAGTCATTGGTGGTGGTTAGAGTGGTCAGTACCACTGATGTATATTGGGAAGACTCAGTAGAATAGAAATGGAGTATAAACAGAAGCAGGCATCTATCTCTCTTCTGGCTATATTTCCAGACCAGTTGAGTGTTCCCTTGTCAGATGCCATGTTGCCACATACAAAAGATGTGCGTGCTGGAAATAAATGTGATTTCCCTTTTTTTGTCTTTTTGTGTTGTAGTTTTATTTTTAGCATGACTTCCCCAAATATCCCCAAAAACTGTGCCTGTGGGAGGTAGATTCCACTTAGTCATCTGCAGTGTTTTTGTTTTTTTTTTTTTCAATTTCAAATGACATAACTATGAACACTGTTAAGATTTTTAATATGAAAGAGTTGTGTAAAAACAGCTAAAAGTCTCAGGGCCTTCTCTGATCGCAAGCATCTGGCTATTTTAACATTCACAGTTTGCTTTCTAGCAAACTAACATTCAGTGCTTCCATGAAAAAGTTGGCCCCCCACTAAAGAACACAAACTTCAGAGAGTTGAAATCACACAAAAAAGATTTTGTGGTGAAAGAAATGAACAGGATACAAGCGGCCGTAGTAAATCTACTAGGCCTGCTGAGGCTTGGAACTGTAGGATGCATTGAGGCATAGATTCATTTTCCTGAATGTAGCGTGCTTCAGTCTTAGCCCTACCTGTGCTGAATTCCCCAGCAGTGGACAACAAGCCAGTAGGTTAGGGTAGTAGCCAGGACTCAAAAGACAAGTTGTTGCCCCACAGTCAGGAGTCTGTTTTGAGTGTCCATGGATGGAAGGCAGGAACTCTTCCATACTGATAGGGAGTGGTTGGAAAGAAATCTTATTTTTTCAGTAGCTTTGGAGATTATCCATCAACTGTCAGATGCATTTGATTCCATACTAGGGTGACATAACTGAAGTATGTGGAGGAGATTGCACCAGACGTTTCAGTTAAAGCTGATGTGAGCACAAGACTCGCCCAAGGGTCAAAAGATAGGGACTTCAAATCTAGCTTGTACCCCTGTAGTTGTCATTACCAGGGAAGCAACCAAAGTTGACAAGCAAGCTCTCAGGTATGACTACTCATGTAGATGCCTTTGTAAGTTTGGTAAGCATGCTACCAAGTGTATTTGTGCCCCTGTAGATGTTTGTACCGGGCAGCATCTAAGATAGGCAAGCTTGCTGTTGTGTGGTTGTGCACCTTGTAATTGCCTTAGCAAAGTTGGGGAGCATCCTATCCATACCTTTCATCCGTCCAGATTTTTGCCTCTTATTTTTGATCTGATCCTCTTAAAATTTGTGGTTTTCTGGAGAAAAAATGAGGTTTGAAGTCAGCAAGTAATGACAAATATTTGCTTTTCAGACTTCATAGTCTTCAGAAAGTGCTTATTAATGCAAAACCAAAATGACTTTCTAAGTTTATAAGGGCATTTTTTAACAATTGTCACTACTTTTGGGCCTTTGTCCCCCCATTATTTTTTGTTTTGTTCATTGTTCTTGCACTAAGATGTTGATCCTGTCATGTCTGGTTATGACCCTGTAAACACCTATGCAAGGTTAAAAAGCATGCTACCAAGTGTAGCCCATGTAAATGCCTCTACCAGGCAGCTTCTAAGCTTGGCAAGCATGCTGTCCAATGTGGCTGTGCCCTGAGATGCCTTTACATAGGCAGTGGCTTTCAAGACACTCAGGTCTACTGGGTCGGGATAGTTAATGCTCTGCTAAATAAAAAAATTACCTTTGCTACACTTTCTCAAGGGATGTTTTAAAAATTTAGTAAAGGACAAAATGCAATGTGAGAAACCCAATAATTTAAGTTCCAGTCTTTTACAGAAATAAACTGAAATCCAATCAGAAGAATAAACTGTGAAACTCACCGTTAGACCTTTGAACGGTTTTCATACAGTAGGTTGCATCCCTGAGGTGGAGGGGCAGTATCACCACACTGTTACTTGTGTAACCCAGGCATACCTAGGGTGGAGCAAATAAGGGCAGCTGCCCTGGGTGGAAAGTGTTAGTTGGTGCAATCAGCAGATCCCAGTCGGTCTTCAGTGCCTACTGACATTCAGAAATGAATAGCCATATAGGTTTATTTGCTGTCAGAACAGAACTGAAGTGCTTCACTGCTGTCTCTGCAGCATAAACCTACTGTAGCAGCAATATTTTTATAAACATAATAAGCAGTTTGCTACAGATTAAAAGTACATTTTTTGAGGAGTGTAAATATGGACCACATTGGAAATAGACCTCTTGCTCCTGAATGGCACTGCACTTCTGCTTTACCTTAGTGAAAGAGAATACTTTAGGACTGCAACATTTCAAACTTTTAAATGTACCCGTTTCATGTGCCCTTGTTTTGCAGTTCCAAGGATCACAGGTATGGTTGCGATACTTTTATCATGCACACCGGCAGTTCCTAACATTTGTATGAGTTCCTCTGTAATAGTCCTGGCGTCTTTATGAAGTGATTGGCAACAATATTATCTCTCATAAGACTCATGTTCTTTCACAGTTACCTATTTCTTGACAGTTGTTTATTCTAGACAGGCTCGATGGAGAAATTTTAAGAGGCTCTCAGTTGCATGAAGACGGAAAGGCAAGCGAGTCCTGACGGTCTCCAGAGTTGGACAATGATCAGAGATGTCAGATCTGATGTCCTGACTGTCTCCAGAGTTGGACAGTGATCAGAGATGTCAGATCTGATGTCCTGACTGTCTCCAGAGTTGGACAGTGGTCAGAGATGTGATATCTGAGAGACATAACATTTCTGAAAACCCTAGGGTGTATATGTTGTAATTTTTGAATGGTTTCACTTGCAGTGCTTCACATGTGGATTTCACTGATGTAGGATGATAGATTTCATCTTCAACACTTGGGACTTGTACCACTGGTTGAAGTGAGCTCAGCTCAAGAAACTTTCTCATACTGTAGCTGCTCAGTTCCTCCCATGATGCAGGATGCTTCTGTTCCCCTTCAGACTTCTTTTGATGCTCATTAGCAACACAGTGGGAAATGGCTGTAGGTTCTTCTGATTGCATAAACTTTACTTTTTTGGATACAAGTTCTTTTTTCAGTCTTTCCATTAGACAAACAGGCTGTTTCAGGTAAGTTGTTTCTGATTTTATATATAGTTATTTTTGCGATGTTTTTCTTCCTGGCTGTGTTTTGCCACGTTTCACTTCTGCTACTGGTTTCCGTCCGTTTTGTGAGCTTTGTCTTTGAAGGCAGTTTCTTGGTTATTTCTCTTGTGCTTAGACGTATTTACTAGTAGGTGTAGGATTTTTTTGGCTAGGCTGGAATATTTTGTTTAAAAATAAAAATGCTTTAAGTGTAGTTATAAGGAAGCAGGACCACCATTATGTGTATTGTTTGCCGAGTTGCTCCACATTCAGCTGTTTACCATAACATTTATGCTAGCTTTAAGTGCATTGTAACTGATATTAAGAATAAATAAAAGTGTTATTGCTTAGGGATGATGATTTTAGAGGGAACATTTCCACAGTGCAGTTTCAATGCCCTAAGGATAGGGCAGCAAAAAGGAAGGTGGAGAATTCTCACTCCTGTTTGGAATCTCCAGTCGCTGTTAAGAAATTGAGCTCACTCCACATTTTTTTGGCATTTTGACATTGGTTGTTTCTGATTCAGAAAGACATTCTGCTGGACAGATTGTGTCCTTGGCTACAGAGCTAGAGCTCAATAGACTGCACTCTTTTAGGCCTCACTTTTAACACCTTTTAAAGGTTAAGCTTATGGCAGCCTAGCCTAACTGAACCCCTGAAGACTTGCTTCATTGTCCAACTCTGGAGACAGGACTCACTTGTCTTTCCATCTTCATGCAAAGCTGGGCATCACATGGGACAGATGAATGAGGACCGTAATAACCAGAATCAACACAGTTCCCTTCAATACCCCACTGTGGCTGCACTCCCTACTCTTGTTTGACATCCCACCTTGTCAAAGGAGAGCAACACAGAAAGATAGTCTTTCTCATTCAAAAAATGGGCAATCTATCAGGTTCCACCAGTTCAGATAGTTGGAAAGTATTCAAGAATCTTTTTGATTCTGAAGAAAACAAAGGACCTCAGACCAGTTTTAGATCTAAGCAGTCTAAATGGGTTGATCCAAAACGGACATTCCAGATGTTTTTTGTTCAAACAGTTTTTCCTTACATGGCAAAAGGAGGCTAGATGTGCTTTTTGTAACTCCAGAATGCTTGCTTGATTGCACATCAAATAGCAAAGTGTTAAGGATGTTGTTCTTGCTAGGAGCCAGTCATTACCAATTTCAGGCAGTTCCACTTGGTATCAACCACAATCATCAAGGTTCACCAAATGTATGACTGTGGTTGCAACTCACCAAAGATTACAAGGGGCAAACGTGTTCCCTATGTAGAGGAGTTTACTCATAAGCTGCATAGGAACTAGACAGTCTGTTAACAGCATAGGATTCTTTACTTCACATGTTCAAGTCCATGGACATGACAGTGAACACTGCAAAGTTACATTTGAAGTTCTCAGCATGTTACTTTTATGGGCTGTACATTAAACTTTCAGATTTTCAGGGTTAATTTTCCTCAGGGAAATATCCTTTCCTTTTCAAGAACAATGAATATCTATCTTCAGCAAACCTCCATTCCAAATCCACTGTCCCTTAAGTGTATAGGCCTAAAGGTAGCTGTAACATTATTCTCTGTGGCACAGTTTCATATAAGGAACTTCCAAGGGACCTTCAGAACTTGGTGTTGCCAAATACTAGACTCACTAACCTCTCAGATCAAAATATCCAGTGACTACAGATTTAATCTGTGCTTGTGGACGCACATGCACCACATGTCTCTGGACAATCTCTTCCTTTTCCCTACACCTGTTTTATCACCACAGATGCCTTAATTCTGGGTGGGGGTGGTATTTTCAGGGCAGGATGGTCCAAGGCATTTGGTCACAAGCAGATATTAATCTGCCCATCAGTAGGTTGGAGATGAAAGTGGTACTTTACTCCCTGTTGTCTGGTTCATAGGAGATTACTAGGCTAATGACATAACAGCCCTTACAAGCCTAGCCAATATAACCCGATTTTATCCAATGTATGGCCACTAAGGGCAAAAGAATGTCATGAATTTGTACCTACCCATTGAGTATCGTACAGATTGCCCCTGTCCATAAGGGACATAGGCACTACCCCAGGTGTGAATTTGCGATTCCCCATCAACTGATCCAAATTGTGTTTGAAGCGGGCCAGAGAAGGGCTATGCTTAATGTGAATAGGAAGCCTGTTCCAGAGAAGGGGAAATCTGAGACACGCATCTCTGTCCAGCATTTGTTTGAGTCGATGACTAAGTTTAGATCCCTAAATTGGGTGAGCCTCACACTGACTTGCGGGTATGTAGCAGCTCCATCAGAGCTTTATTTGTGAGTGCCTTCTAGGTCAAGCATAGGTCACTCCTTAATAGCTGGTAGGAGACAAAGTAAAAGGATAGGGCTTTTAGTCCATGTATTTGGTGAACCCTGGGGATTGTGGTGATACCAAATGAAACTGCCTGAAATTGGTAATGACTGGCTGCTAGCAGGAAGCATAAGAACATCCACATAGGACATGTTTGCACTCTGTTTTCTTTGTGAGGAACCTCTGAGGTCACTCCAGATGCTGAAAATGTCTAGTCAAGTACATGCCAAATGGCGCATTTTAATCGATTATTGGTCTAATGAGGGCTGAGTACAGCTGGAGTATAATTTCCTTGGATCTGGATGACTTGTGCTAGATAGTACTTCCTCACCATTGTGGACACATGGCAGTCAAAGTTCAGACTACTGTCTATTTGTGCAACTAGATCTGTCACCTATGAGTCTACTCTTAGGGATGTGCTATTGATGTAATTTGCAGGGGTAGTTGACATCCCACAAGGGTATAATTGTGCAATTTTTTGCATTTAGTTTTAGGCCATGGTTCTATCACTAATCCTGAAAGATATCTACATCATTGGGAAGATTTAGTGATTACCCCAGCTTGCAGTCATCTGCAAACTTTGCCATCCCTAGGCCTTCCACATTAGCCTTGACTTGAGTGGTCCCAGCACTGAAGACCTGTAGCACTGGCCTCTTGCTGAATCTGGATTAACCCACTTTAAGCATGTGTTTTGTCCGTGAGCCAATTGGCTGTCCATTTGGTGAGGTGGGGATTTATGCCCAGTTTTGTAAGGTTATTTGTAATACTTAAGTAGGAAATTGTCAGATGCCTTGACCAGGTAAAGGTAGGTGGTAAGGACTGTTTACCTTTATCCATGGCCTTATTGACTTTCTCAGAGAAATCCATCAGAATCAGTATGCATGACTACCCTCGACAAAACCGAACTGGGTTGGTTCCAGTGTTTGGAGGTTTCATATGTCGTCACTTATCAGGTCCATGATTGAGACAGCGCCAGTCCAGAACCTGTGGTTACAGATCTTAATGGGTGTGATAAGTCGTGATTTAAGCTGTTTAAGTGGCAATCTGGTAAATTGTCAAGGCCCCACTTAAGCCACATTTTTAGCTTTAGAGAACATAGTTGCAGTCAGTTCTTTGGTGATGATTGATGGCGGAAGGTATTTCTTGAGGGAGAAATAGGTGTGATTGGGAGGTGAAATTTGAGCTGAATTCGTTGGCCAGCAGACTTGCTATATCTTCCAGCTGAGTGGTGATGCCATCTAGAATGAATTCTACACGTTGTTGGGTGTTGCCCTTAAGATTGTAGACATAACTGAAAAATGCCTTATAGTTATCCTTAGCTTTGGAGACAATTTTACCTCAGTCTGCTGTCGGAAACTTGACTAGTTCCTGGTTAATTTGTTTAGACTACCAAGGGACTTTTTGCTCTGTTTTGCTGATTGTCTCTTGCTTCTTGACAGGATTTTTTTCTTTTGTTGTGCACCCTATTAATAGCAGGGGTCCACCAGGGTGGCTTTTGGTTTAATCAGTCTGGCATTGCTATTTCTATGCAGTTGTTTATATGGTCATACAGGGCTTTTGTGTATGCATTCGCATAGGTTTGTGTTTTCTGGATTTAGGAGTACTTGTAAACTAGCTATGCCATGCCTTAATAGGGGGTAATGTACCTTAGAGAAGTTCTTGAAAAGTTTATGGGGGTTGGGTGGGAGTATAGTTATTACCTTTATTTCAAGGGAGACTGCTTTGTGATCTGATCTTACCAGTGAGGTCATCACACTAGGGGGTGCATCACTCATCCATATTTGTGATAATCCGATCCAGGATATTTGTTCCCCTAGTGGGAGTGCAGACTAACTGCTGCAGGGCATTTGAATTTGCAAAGCCAAGAAATCTTTGGACCTGCATGTTAGTGGTCGTGTATGCCTCCCAATTAATGGAGGGTAGTTAAAATCACCCATGACTATGGCATTGGGCTGGAATGGTGAGTGATTCTAGTAACTTCAGATATGATGTATGGGTTTTCTGGTTCATGGTGGGGGACCTGTAGCTAGCAAGAATGTTAATTGATTTTTACCATGGTTACTTGGACATGGAGTAGCTCAAGCATGTCATATGTTTTGACCAGCCTTAAGGTGTGCTTATCCTTTATGTAGATAGATACACCTCTGCCTTTTGGTCTTGTTCAGTGGGTAGTCTGAATGTATGAAAGCCATTATAACCTTGCACTACATTCCATGGCTTTGAAACACGTTTCACTAACGAGCAGGGGAGAACCCATTTCCTACTCCCTTTGCAGAGAGGCCATATAGGTATAGGAATAGGCTACATCATTGAACCATCTTCTACTAGCAACCAGCATTCCAGCTTAAGCTGTTCTATGGCTTGCAGGCTGAGTTGTATACTCATGCCCTGTGTGAGTAGTCCCTATGCTTATCAGTAACACAGAGGATCCTCAGAACCTGAAGAAATCCATACTGTAACCTATTTTATATCCCTGACCAACACCAAGTGAATCCACTTCTTTTCCCTAACCTCCCCTTTTGGGGGCTCACAGATGTTGTCCAGAATTGGCTTCCAGGACTTCTGTACTCTCTCTTGCATTTCCCCTTGTCCCCAAATTCTTTCAGAAAGCAAAGGTCCACAAGTCTAATATCTCCATAGCTCCCCTTTGCTTCTGCAGTTTTGGTTCCTGCTGTTGTGACCCCCATCTTCTGAAGAAGCTTCTACTTCTGATGCCCTTCTGAACTCTTCTGAGTCACTCATCTAGCAAGCCTCTCCTGGACCTTCTCTTCATTTCCTGAAACTGATTACTTAGTCTCCATTTCCAGTCCTGGTAAACTGTGCTTGTACCCAGGGTCATCCAGATCCTTAACCTGTTGTCTAGAGAATTTACAGGTGGAAAAGATGAGTAAGTCTGGATTTACAGTGTGTGGGCTACTGCTCAAGGTCTGGATTGCTTTTCAGCTCTGGTCCCTCCTTTTCTCCTGCCATCTAAAACTATCGTAGTTGCATTTAACCCACCTCATACCAAATAACTCACTGCCTGTCCATCTCTAGCCAATCTAGTTTCCTACTATTCCCCCCCTTTGTCCCCTCCACAGCTCAGAGAAACTTCTGCTAGAAACATATACACCCAAAATGAACATAGACAATCCCCTATAGAAATCATCCATAACAAAAATCTGGAACAACCTAGTCTCTGTGTGATGTTTCACAACTTAATCAGCTACAAAAAATAACTAAAACTATTCTTCCAGAAAAATTGGATCTGCCCCTGTTGGGATCCTACCTGACCAGTCTCTTCCTCATTAATTATTTTATCTTTGCCAAATTCAGTTAGCCTCAAAAATTCCTGAGTGGTAATTGCATCCTCCTCCTTGTACTTGTTCCCAAACTATTTGTATTTCTAAATATTTCACGGTCATCTCTGTACATGCGAATAACTATGCTGTAGTTTTGTACACTGTAAGTTATGCTATTAATACTTAATTCTGTGTTATGTATATTAAGATTAACTAAAATAAAGGCCCAAACCAGTAAAAAAAATGTAGAAATTAACCGAACTTCCACGTGAATAAAATACTATTATTTTTATTTAAAATACATCACATAAGCGCTTTCATCTCTCTCCTGGAGACTTCTTCAGGTAAAATACACTCACATTCATCATCTTATTTATAAACTAGTTGAAGTTCATCAGCCAATCATGAAATGCTGGTAATTAAAAAATTCCCTGTGTTAAAGGTGTATCCCAGTCACAAATACTTGCTAGAACGTTTTTCAAAATAAAATGAACCATGAAAAATAAATAAAAATACATAAAAATCATGTTGATTCCTTTAAAATTTGTTAAATCTGCTTTTTCACTCAGTATGGGTTTGAGAGATACTTGGTTGTTCAGACTGGGGGGTGATGCATTTAGTTGCAAGTACCAGACAAGTTCTCTTTTTAACAAATGTCTTTGCCAATCACCACCCCTAGAATGAATCTGCACTTTTTCCAGTTTACCATAGCTATAAACTTGACAAAATTACTACACACAACAGAGTTGCCTGTACAATACATTAACTTCCTTTTTCTTCCTAATCTCATAAAGGTGCTCATAAATTCTTGATTTCAAAGATCTCTGTCTTTCCAACATAGTATCCTGAGCAACTGTCACATTTGTCTAGGTACACAAGTTTGTTGGTATTACAATTCCCTTTCACAAAGGAAACCTTGGTATGCAAAACATTGTCCAAAAACATTGTTTTCTCTTTCATAATGTACATACAGTATGCACAACTACCTCAGGGTGTGGTACCAGTACCAACATTTTTGTCTGTTTAACATTTTCTAAGATATTAAAGTTCATACCAGTTTTGCTTACAAAAAGGGGCTCAGGCCCAGGCCCAACCATCTGGGAAACTTCAGTCATATATAGTTAATCTTCATTTATTCCTTACGCCTGGGTTACCGGTTCCGACCTTGGAACCGAGCCGGCCATCTTCCAAGCTCACAACAGCCACAAACTCTCGAGTTAAACTGTTACCCACAATTCCCCTCTCCCTGTTACCTCAGATTTTATTTGCCGCATCACTGTTCAGTCGTGTCAAGCTACTTCTCTTGAGCTAAGTAAAACTTTCTTTGAAAATACCTAATACGTATTACAGCTTTTCTTAGTTGAAATATTGTTAAATAGTTATCTCTAACCCTATCGCATCTAGCGACTCTCTTGTTTTTTCTATCCCTTCTTTCTTCTTACTGTGAGGTAACTCCTTTATCATTGTTGGTATAACCTTTCTTTGCTTTACCTTCGGGTATTTCTCGTACCATTGTTGGTACCTTCTTCCTTCCTTTCTTTTTCTTCCTCCTACCTATCATGGCAGAGAAAAAAGATAGTCCGGGATTTAAGAGATGTGTGGATTGTGGGCATAAATTGCTTATTTTGGACGCACATTCATTATGTGTTTACTGTTTGGATGTGCTTCACTTAACTGTTGACCCGCCTTGTGGGATTTGTGTGAACTTTTCTAACAGGACTTTGGTGGAAAGGAAAAATAAACTGATCTTAAAGGGACTACTTAAATCTTCCTTTACAGAGGCTATTTCTGGTTCGGAGGCTTCAACCCCTCCTAGTTCCCATAAGAAAAGGGATGAACATAAGATGGCCAAGTCTCTTCCGTCATCCCCTGCTGGGGACCCCCAGGAACCGAGACCTAAGAAGGCCAAACTTTCTAGTTCAGAGTTAATTTCCTCGCCCCCGAGGCTTTCAGTGCCTAGACCTTCTGCACTGAAGCCTTTGGCACCATCCGCTACATTGGCACAGAGTATTGTGCCCTACACCTCATCGGAACCGAGGGGCCCCTCTGTTCAGACTTCCTTACCAGCACCGACTTTTTCATCAATGCAGACCTTTATGGTGTCAATGACTGTTCCGACGCCCTCTCCTGCTTCGGCTCCAACAATTTACACGGCACCGTCTATTGTCTTAGTACCGACCCCCTTGTTTTCCACACAGACTCTTTCGGCACCTACCATAGTGCCAACTACCACTTCAGCACCAATGATCTCCTTGGTGCAGACACCAGTAGTACAGGCCTTAACGGCTCTGTTGTTCTCAGTGCAGACACCTATTTTAGCACCATCCAAAGACCCGTTTGTGGGCACAGTTTCCTTCATCCTTGGATAGACCTGACTCCCCTTCAGCTATGTCCATGAGATCCACTAGAAGCCTCTCTGAACATGAAGTGGTGCGTCTTGTGGATCAGTTGTTTTCGGCCAGAGGTGGCCAACCCTCCAGGACCTATTCTTCCTTAGGAGGTGAACACCCTTCTCCAAAGACCCCTACCTATTCTCCTCCTTCATTGCCTTTGAAGCCCCTTGCTGTAGCACAGACTCCCCTCACTACGGCTCCTTTTATGGACCTCACTAAGGAGTTGCAGTTGCTTTTGTGGCAGGATAGACATGTCACTCCAGTCACTGCTCAGGATGCCAGCTGTGGCGTACATACTCCTGTTTTCACAGCCATCCAGGGACTCTGAGTCGGCAGGCTGATTTGCTTGAGTGAGGTGTGACCTCCTCGGTTGGACCAGCCTTCCAACTCATGGAGAAGGCTCTTGCGTCTGTTGGCGATCCTGTGCTATCAGTGCCTCTGTCCTCCTCAGGACCACATTTTACACAAGCCACCCCAAGCGGGCACCGAGCACAAGGACCTCAGGACACACTCCCACAGGAGGCCCCTTTTGCACTGGCTTCCCCAAATTATACCCCCAAGGAGGTTCATCGCAAGAGTTCATGTAAGAGGAAGCACGTGGACTCCCCAGATGAGTCCCTCACGGAAGACACAGACTTTGATGGGGAAGGGTCCCCTCACCCACCCTGTGAGGTATCCTTTGGAAATATCCTCGAAATACTTAGAGAGGTGAATGGCGGCCCTCTAACCCGACCTCTGAAGAGTCTGTGTTCCTCCAGGCCTTTTGTGCCCGGCCCCCTACCTCCTAGGTTACTCCACCTGCTGATTACCTTGTCCAGCTCGTGCAGTGTGCATGGAAGGCTCCTGACACTGTTGAAGCCATTCCCCGGAGGCCAGATAAAATCTTGTCCTCTCCAGATAGTGATCCTCACTGGTCCAAAGGTCTTCCTGTAGATGCCTTGGTGGTGGTGGCCGCAACAAAAAAGGATCCGACGGAAGAAAGCCAGACTGTCCACCCATCCAACAAAGAGTCCTGGGTGCTGGACAGATTAGGGAAGCGTACTTTTGCATCAGCGACCTTTGCAATCAGGCTTCTGAATTATATGGCACATTTTACCAGGCTTCAAAGAGACTTAATTTCTGAGCTCTCTGGAACTTTGGCCGGAGCTGTCTCTGATGAGGTCCGGGACAAAGTGGCCTCACAGTTAGCCACCCTTGAATTGATCACTAACTCTTCCGTGCATCTGATTTCTCACACATCAGAGGGAGCAGCTAGAGCAGCGGGTGCAGGCATTGTCCTGAGGTGGCATGCCTGGATGCAATCGTGTGATTTCGAGGAACCCTTCCAGGCTTCCATTCTGAATGCTCCCATTGAAGCCTCTTCATTATTTGGACCCAAGGTAAAAGACACACTGGCTAGATATGAACAGGATGGTACGACCCTTTCTGCAATGTGTGTCCATTACTCTTCCCCTCAACGGGCTTTCTCCAGAAACCAGAAGAGTGGGAAGATGTGGCACAAAAAGTTTCAAGGTTCTTTCCGTGACATGCGAGCCAAGTTTTCCCCTAGAGGCAGAGGGGGAAACTCGTATGGAAGACTCACCTTTCGGGGCAGAGGAGGTCCTTGTAACCAGGGCTCCAGAGATTTTCTCTGGCCAGTCCTACCAGTGTTCCTGAAGAGCGGCCCAACTGCTTTCTTCTAGAAGCGGTTGGGGTCGTTTCTCTTTGTACCCTTCTGCCTGGCTAACCATTACCACTGATTCTTGGGTATGAGAAATAATAACCAGAGGTTTTCATATTCCCTTCAATCTTTGCCCCCCCCCCCCAAGAAACTTACCTGACGTTCCACCCAGTCAAAGGGAAGAAGCAGCATTAGAGATTTCAAAGCTGCTAAGAAAGAGTCATCCAAATATTCCCAAGAGACTAGATAGGATCCGGATTTTACTCGAGATTATTTTTGGTGCCAAAAAAGACCAGGGACTGGAGACCGATTTTGGATCTCAGTGTGTTAAACAAATTCATAAAGGTACAGAAAATCTGGATGGTCACAATGCAGTGTATCCTGCCACTCTTGGAGGCAAACAATTGGATGTGCTCTATAGATCTTCAAGACACGTAACACCACATAAAGGTGGACAGACCATTGAGAAGATTCCTTCACTTCTGTGCAGGAGCCAGTCATTACCAGTTCCGAGTACTGCCTTTCGGACTCACTACAGCCCCCAGAGTGTTCACAAAGTGCATGGCAGTTGTCACTGCTCACCTGCGACTGCAAGGATTCCAGGTGTTTCCATATCTAGACGACTGGCTCATCGCCGCCCTCAGCAGACATCTATTGTAAGAAGCCTTGGCATACTCCCTTCACACCGCAGAAAGGCTAGGTGTAACTATAAACTGGCAAAAATCCAACCTCCCCCATCCCAATCCATAGAATTCAATGGGGTCCTGTTGGATGCAAAGAACTACAAGGCATTGATTCCAGAGCACAGAATTCTAAGGATAAAAACAACTCATTCCCATCCTCTCAAGGGAAAGATCCACAGCACATTCTGTCCCCCAGCTGTTGGGTTCCATGGCAGCTTCCATCACCATTGTCCCCCTTGCGAGATTCCATATGAGGCTGTTACAATGGTTACTACTCGCCCAGTGGTACCCTTTTCAATTTCTTCTATCATCCCAGATTCGGGTTACTCAGAGATGCAAACAAGACTTGATTTGGTGGATGTCACAGAAACTGTCACAATGGTCTTGCCCCTTTACAGCCCAAAGCCACAGTGACCATGGATGCCTCCCTGATGGGGTGGGGGAACTTTTTCAGGGGAAGACCGTCCAAGGCACGTGGTCGGAACTAGAGGCCCATCTGCATATAAATGTCCTAGAACTGAGGGCGGTGCTTCTAGTTTTGCAAACATTCCATCCCCTCCTCCTGTCAGGGACTATTGCAATACAATCGGACAACATGGCTGTAGTCTGGCACATCAACAAACAAGGTGGAACCAAATCCTACCCGCTTTGTGTTGGGAGGCCATGAGGATGTGGCAATGGGCGATGGCTACCAACCGCTTTCTGATAGCAACGCACATTCCCGGGAGTTCCAACGTGATAGCAGATTGAGCAGGTGCATTCTGCAACCACATGAGTGGTCTCTGAATCCTCTTATAGTGGCGGGATTTTCAACCGCTGGGGTCTCCCTTGCTGCAACCTCTTTGCATCCACAACCAACTAATAATGCAGCGATTACTTCGCCCTGATTCCCCTTCTGGGACAATCACCCAGGGACGCTGTAGTCCACGATTGGCCCTCGGGTCTGCTTTATGCCTTCCCCCTGTTCATCTCATTCCCCAGTTCCTGAAGAAAGCATGCTGGTTGAAGAGCAAGATAATCCTCATAGCGCCATAGTGGCCTCGTCAAATTTGGTTCCCCTTCCTATGGCCTCACCTGCTAGATCATTCTCGACCCAACTCCGGACTTTATCTCCCATCCGCAGAACCTGATTCACCCCAATTTAAACAGCCTGAAGCTCACAGCTTGGCTCCTCCAGTTCTGGTGATTGCCAGGCAGACTGATCTTTCTTCCCCAGTATGTGGCATTCTTATTGCATCTCATAAGTCTTCCATCAGAACTACTTATCTCAGCAAGTGGAAAAGGTTTACCATTTGGCTGAAGGAAAAAGAGATGGACCCTTTTTCAGCACCAGTGCCGGTAGTACTGGAATACCTGTCAAGTTTATTCCAGTCTGGCCTATCTACTTCTACCATTCGAGTTCATTTGGCCGCAATATCTAATTTTCACAATGGTGTCCATGACTCTTTCCTTATGTCACACAAATTATACACGACCTTTCTAAAAGGTACAAGTCATTTGAAACCCCCTTTTAGAGAACCTATCCAGCCATGGGATCTGTCATTAGTCCTGCAAGCTTTGACAAAGTCTCCTTTTGAACCAGCGTCTTCGTGCGACCTCAAGTTTCTTTCATGGAAAACTTTGTTCTTGGTCGCCATTACTTCTGCCAGACGTGTCTCTGCACTTCAAGCTCTGTGCATTAAACGGCCTTACTTGATCTTTCATAAAGATAGTGTCATAGAGAACTAATCCTTCCTTTCTGCCAAAAGTGATCTCTGAACTGTCCATTAACCAAACCATTGAATTGCCAGTTTTCTTTCCCAGTCATTCTAACAGAGGGGGAGAGTATTGTCTACATACCCTAGGCATTCACAGACAAATTAGTTTCTATCTGGACAGAACTAAGGCTTCTCGCAAATCAGATCAGCTATTCTTGGCCTATTCTGGGCCTAGATTTGGATGTGCTGTTTCTAAGGTCACATTGGCTAAATGGTTAAAAGACCGTGTAACATTTATTCACAAAACTCACAATATCCTTCTGACTACAGCCGTAAGGGCTCATTCCACTAGATCGGTAGCAACTTCTGCTGCCTTCCATGCTAGAGCTTCTTTACATGACATTTGTGCAGCTGCAACTTGGGCTAGACTTCATACCTTCATCAACCATTACAAATTGGATTTGGCCTCCAGAGGAAGAGTATCCTTTGTTTCAGTGGTGCTCAGGAATGTCCTTCCATGAGAGCCTCCCAGGAATAAAGGTAGCTGGGGGCTCTGTCCCAGGCGTAAGGAAAGAACGAGGATTAACAATACCAGATAAAGAAGTTATGTCTTACCATAACGTTCCATCTGTATTGTTGATCCTCGTTCAGTCATTACAACCCTCCCTCCTTCCCCCTCCTGAGGCTTATAGTGGATCTCATCATCCGGTTCCGTTATGACCAGAGGTAACCTCTACTTTCTTTGACTTGCAAACTCAATCTGAGGTAACGGGGAGAGGGGAATAGTGGCTAAGGGAATAGTGGCTAAGGGTTTAGCTGGAGAGTTTGTGGCTGTTGCGAGCTTGGATGATGGCCGGCTCTGTTCCAAGGTCGGAACCGGTAACCCAGGCATAATGAATGAACGAGGATCCAACAATACAGATGGAATGTTATGGTAAGACATAACTTCTCTTTATTGACCTTAAAAATACTCCAGTTCTTCTTTATAACTTCCCTAATCTCTTGGAATAAACATTATGTTGCAATACTAGGGCTTTTTTATATTTTTGTCTCCCGTATTCTATTTTGATTGGTAAGTCCATCCCTGACGGGGGTGGATACTTAGTACCCCAACCTTTCCTTACTACTTCAAAAATAGTATCCACCATCTTGTGGGGATGTTTCCTTTCTATAAACATTTTCTTCAGTATGTCAAACCTCTGATCCAGTTCTTTAATGTCAGAGGTCATTCTTGCCACCCGTATGGACTGATGCTTTACCAATCCTTTCTTCTGATGGTACACATGGTTGCTACTGTAGTGCAGATATGCATTACAAAAGGTTTCTTTACTATAAAGGTTGGAAGTGAATTTGTTGTGCTGTTGGGAAATCTTAACATCCAAGTAACTAATACTCCAAGTCCCAAGAATGTGTAAACCTAAAGTAAACACTGCTACCATTGAAATGTCGCATAAACTCACTAATTTGGTCTACTGTACCATCCCCACAGAATAAAAATATCATCCAAAAATCTCTCATAAAGATGTAGGTGCTTGGCAAAGGAACTCTTCAGAATAAATTCATCCTCCTGTCCCAGCATGGCAATGTTGGCATAGGTGGGGGCACAGGCTGCCCCCATTGCAACTCCTCTGATTTGCTGGTAAAATTCACCTTCAAAATGGACAGAATTATTGTCCAAAATGAGTTCCATCAGCTCAACTAAGAGCCTAATCCTGTCTTCTGAAAGGGAAGAAAATTGTTGCATGGAGTTATAAAAAAAGTTCTGTCCCCTCAATTTTAGGAATACTAGTAAAGAGGTCCACTACAGCAATAGTGAGCAAAATAAGCCCTTCCTTCCATAAATTCTGTTTTAATTTTCCTAAAAATTCCCAAGAGTCTTTCAGGAGATGGATGGTCTTGGTCACTACTACTTTGCACCATTTGTCCAAAAGAATGGCCAAGGGATGAGTCTTACTCTCCCTCCTAGTCACAATTGGTCTAAAAGGAGGTTTGTCTAAGTTCTTGTGAACCTTTGGTATACCGAAAATATTCGGTATCACTGGCTTTTTCTGTTGTAGAAATTTGTAGGTGTCCACATCTATCCTATTTTCTAAAAAGTATTCTAAGTAAAAATCCAACCTTTGATAGGCTATCGTAATCTCATTTTTCAAAACATGGGAGTAGGTATCAGTATTGTAAAGAAGGGAGGTCATTTCATTCTTATCTTCTGTTTTAAAAATAACAGCCCCCCTCCCTTATCAGGTTTCATCACCCTTAAGTCATTACATGCACTAATATGGGTCAAAACTTTTCTCCTTTTTTTGTTAAATTACACTACCCTTTATTTTTCTCAGCATACAGTTGATATAAATCATTAGTACCCACTTTCTCAAAAACTTGTACTAAGGGGGGGGGGGTTAAAAACTCTATTTCTCTTAAGTGTACTTCACCTGTCTCACTGTTCACATCCTTGTCTTTAAAATATAAACTAAAGTTAATCTTCCTCAAAAATAACTTTAGTTAAGTGAGTTAGCTGTATTAACTGGCCCGGTGGGCACAAACTTGTTTAACAACTCAAAATGGTCTTTTGTTAACTCTACACCTACATAGTTATGCATTTTAAAGTTCTGATAAATACCAATTATTTCATCATTGTTTGCCCTTTGTTGTGGTGGTTCCACCTCTGCTTGTTGTGTGACTGTTGCCCCGAATCCACCATCACCTGTGTTTT
Source organism: Protopterus annectens (assembly GCF_019279795.1). Taxonomy (NCBI): domain Eukaryota; kingdom Metazoa; phylum Chordata; order Ceratodontiformes; family Protopteridae; genus Protopterus; species Protopterus annectens. The sequence goes on from NC_056744.1 coordinate 1,217,911,820, forward strand.
TTGGCTAGTCGTTCTGACCTTCTCACCTCCTGAAAACCCTGTGCTGCTTCTAAAAGGGAATCAAGTTCCCCTATAGTGTTCCTAGTTTTTCTGTTAGGGTCAGGTTCAGTTTCCCATGATTGTGGCCTGTGTTGTCCTACCCCCCCCCCCCACACACCCCCCACTCCACCCATCAGGGTGCCTTCCTTTGTTAATAGGTTTGCTACCAGGAATATTGTATGCTCTACTGTCTTGATATTGTTTAAAGTCCTTGTCTAATTTTTTCATCTTTTAAAAAAAAAAGTTACTTTTTTTGTCTACTCTTAACAGGGCTTGATTATTATACAAGTACTCATACTCTTCAAGTAGTAAATCATTTGTAATAGCTTAGCTCAGTGTGTCCACTTCATTACCCAGGGCATCCAGAAGAGATTCATTATAGTGAATCATTTTTTACATCAATTCAAACCCACACTTGTCAAAAAAAGCAATAAAATCCTGAACTGTTTCCCCGAGTGTAATTCACTCCAAAGGGAAAAGTATATACATCCTAAGTCCCTGAGGAACAATTTTGTGTTTAAGACATTCATGCAAATATTCATTTTCAATTTGTAAACTTTTAAATTTTAACAACTTTTTTCCAAAGTTAAATACCATTTCTTTTAGGGTAGGAAAGTAACGTGGTGCAGAAAATACATTAGTAACATTCCCCTGCCCCCCTGACCTTGAAAGGTGCAAACTCTGTCCATAATGTCTTTTAAATTAACATTCCTTTCATAATTATACTTTCATAATTTCATTCCATGAATGATCAGACTCACATGGCCAGGTATATTTTATCCCCTTTGTCTCAAATTGGTTGGGGGGGGTTCTGTATGACCTCCCTAATTCTAAGTCCAAGTCCATTGTTGTTTCCTTGGTGGACTGCACTTCTCAGGTGGCTCATCACCCATCAAGTGTAGCTACGATGCTGCTGATACATCCTCTATAGCTGTTGCTTCAGGTTCTGTCATGAGATTCTATTCTTGGCTTTATCTTCAAGCTGTACCAGATGGTATTAAGGCTAAGCTTTTTGATGCTCCTTTGGATAATTCAAATCATTTTAGTACTTCAGTTGCTCATTTATTTAAGACCTTACAAGACAAGGCAAGGTCGTGACGGATCTTAAGGAGATCTTTGTCTCTCCCATTCCTAAGTTTCACTGAAAGTATCTTGCTGAAACTGCTTTTGTTCGCAGACAAACCTCATCAACCTTCTGAAGAGAAGAAAGTTCCTAGGCATGACAAACCCCCTCAGACACCTAGACCCAAAAGCCTACTTTTCAGGACAAGTCTGCCTCCATCTGACATTCGGCCATCCTTTCCCCTTGGCTAGGTTCACTTATCTCTCCGACTTTTCTCTCCATCATTGTTTTGCAACAAATTACAGACTCTTGGATTCTGTCAGTCATCGGTTAAGGCTGTTTCATGGTCTTTAAATCCCCCCTTCAGTCATTCCCAACCCCACTCCAAACCAAATTCCTAATTTTTCAGGGATGCAACAGGGTCTTCTGGATCAGGGTACCATTCATCCCATTCCAGAGGTCCTAATGGGTAGAGGGTTTTATTCCTGGATGTTTCTGATGTCCAGGAAAGAGGGGCCCTGGAGGCCTGTTCTAGATCTTTCCTTTCTAAATATATTTCTGAAGGTACCTTAGGATGTTATCCCTCCAAGCAAAGTTTCCCCTCTTGCATCCTCAGGCCATTTTGGCTTGTCTATATCTGAAGGATACCTGTCTTCACATTCCTATTTACCCTCTATTCAGGAGGTTTTTACATTTCTCTTCCTCTCATTTTCAGTTCTCTAGTTGCCTTTTGGTCTTCCTGTAGCTGCAAGGTTATTTACCAAGTGTCTTTCTGAAGTCATAGCTTTCTGCAGGCTTCAGGACATGCATATATTTCCCTATATGGCCAACCTGCCTCTTCAGACTCTCTCTCCATCCATGCTCCTGTTGGGTTGCATTTTACCAGACAACTTCTACACAGTGTGGGTTTCACAGTCAGTCACCAGAAGTCAGTTCTGTCCCCTTCTCAGAATCACATGTTTCTGGGTTGTAGGATTCAAACTGTTCCAATGCTGGCTTCTCTACCTGCTCCCAAGGTTCTGGCTCTAACAACATGCTTCCAGTCTTTACTTCGTCTGTCTCTCATTCCTGACAGAATTTCTAAAAGATCTGGGGTTCATGGCTTTGACCATTCCCATGCTTCCTTTTGCCAAGCATATTATGAGGTTCCATAGACCTGCAGTCATTGTGGCTTCAGCATCGCCACCCTCTGGAGTTTCCAGTTCTGTTACTCCCTTGTCTCAAACTCTAGCTTCATTGGTGGATTCAGCACGTCACTAAACCCACGTGTCCCTTTTTAGCATCCTGCTCCATCTCAGATCTGTTCACAGATGCTTTAGATCAGGGAGAGGGCCACTTCCATCAGTCTGAAGGTTCAGGCTTTCTGCCCCCCCCCCCCCCCCCAGATCAGCAGCTGGACCACATTAACATAAAAGAGATGGGGGTGCTTATTCCTGCTTTCTAGGCCTTACACTCTCTTTGGTCCACAGGCCCTTTAGAAGTCTTTATAGACTGCATCAGTCATGTGGTACATCAACAAACAGTGGGGCACAGGGTCTTATCCTCTTTGCAGACTAGCCATTCAGGCTTGGGATCTAGCTGCTCAACAGCAGGTATCTGTTCAGGTAGTTTACATTTCTTTGCAACAAAACCTTGTGGCAGACATTCTGAGCAGGTCCAGGGCACAACCTCACAAATGGATATTTCACAGAGAAGTGTTTCTTGACATAGTTCATTGGTAGGGTATTCCCAGAGTGGATCTTTTTGCCTCCCCTGTGAAGAGACAGCTTCCTTGCTTCTGCTCCAGAATCCCAAGTCCTCTGGCTTGGAAGGTGGATGCCATGTCTTTTTCCTGGAAGGGGATAGTCTGCTATGCTTTTTCTCTTCTTCCTCCTCCTCTTTCCAGGGTACTGCACAAGATCAAACAGGACTCAAGAGTCTTAGTGTTGATTCCCTTTTTGCCCAGACAGTACTGGCACCCCCTTTTCATTCCTTTGTCCAGGGCAATCATCACAAGTTATGTCACTGAATGGATATTCTCTCACAAGACCAGGGGTCTCTCCTTCACCCTCACTTGTTCACACTTCAGTTGACACTTTGAGTGGTAGGGTTTTAATCCCCTTTGCAAACCAGTTTTCTGAGGGTTTGCTTAGGATTCTGCAGGAGGCCAGGAAACCCAGTACCAGGAAAAGTCATATCAGTCCAAGTAGAAGAGATTTTCTGTTTGGTGCCTTAAGCTTCATTAGCTTCCCTTTTCACTGCGGGTCCCTTTGGTTCACTCTTACTTGTGTGAACTGTTCTATGCTGACTTTGCATATTCTACTGTAAAAGCTTACTTGTCAGTAATTTCTGCTTGTCTGTGTTTGAATCCACTGTTGGCTTCTTTGAAGTTAAACCATTCCTAAAAGGTGTTCTTTACATCAGGCTTCCAAGCAAACCTGTCACTCCTCTCGGGACTTTAATTTTGTTCTTGAAAAATTGACTCCAGCACCTTTTGAGCCTGCTGTTGCTAATTTGCAACATCGCACCTGGAAAACTGTTTTATTAGTTCCCATCACCTCTGCCATAAGAGTTTCTGAGCTCCAGGCTGTGATGGCAATTTCCCTTTTTTGATTTTTCATAGAGGCAGGGTACCTCTGCGTACTTCAATGAGTTGTCCCTTAATCAGTCTGTCTGACTTCCTTCCTTTGTTTTCCTTTTCCACAATCTGCTAGTGAGATGATTTTGCACACCCTGGATCTTCATAAACAGATCTGGTATTTCGATAAGATGAAGGCCATATGAAGTCTGAGCAGCTTTTTCTTTGTTTTTATACCTGAAAATTGAGTTTGACGGTTTCTAAGCATACCCATCTCCTCCTGGATTTCAAAGGCCATTTAATTTTTACTCCTTTCATGGCAAACCACTTTGTCTCTGTTTGGACTCATTCCACCAGGGCAGTGGCTTCCTCTGGAGACTTTTTTAAGTTTTGGACACCAGTTTCACCCCTGAAGCTGCTACTTGGTTCTCTGTGCACACTTTCAGTAAACATTACAGGTTGGATGAACTTTCCAGAGCCAGGACAGGTTTTGCCAAGGCTATCCTTTTATGAGTTTGTGGAGGGTTTCACTTTGCCTTCCTCCTCCCATTCCTTACTTAGTGTTTGTACTCTCACACAGGGATATGGCAGGACATAGTACAGTTGTGTAAAATCTTACCAGAAGAGTAAATATCCTCTCTTCACTGTTGCAGTTTTCAGTCCCTCACTCCTGCCTCTTTTCCTCTTTTCTGTTGGGAACATCTGAATGACCAAGGGGTCTTTGCGTTTCTCTTAGGCATCTATTTTTCCCTGGATGTACATGTTCTCCTTTCTCTGGGGGGGTTGTAGTTCTCCTGGAGTACCTCAATTCTGAGTTTGGAACATCCATACATTACTGTTATGCCCATATGTTGAAGCAGGAAGCATACATTTGGAGTGTTATGCTGGTAATAGGTAAAAAGGCATTGCAGGCTGTCCCACAGGTTATAAATACTGCGACAGGTAAGAGGAGGACATCTGCTGTTATGGTATGATTTTTACAAAACTGTATTTTTTTGATTGTGTATGTATGTGTGTGTATATGTATGTGTGTGTATATATATATATATGTATATATATATATATATATATATATATATATATATATATATATATATATATATATATATATATATATATATATATATATAATGTATGTGTGTGTGTGTGTATGGGTCTACTTTGTTTAGAACAGTGATCTCGACAACATCTGTGTTATGGAAAGTTCTTGCAGATCTATTTTCCACCTCTCAGCATATATATATATATATATATATATATGTATATATATATATATATACGTGTGTGTGTGTGTGTGTGTATGGGTCTACTTTGTTTCGTTGAATCTCATTTCACCCCGACCACTTTGCTGAAAACCCACATTAATGAAAACTCATTTCACTGAACTGAACTTAGTATATATGCAATGTGTAGAGTGCTGTAAGGCAAGTAAAAGGTATATGCCCTTTTCCCCACTGTAGTGCGCTCCTGGAGATAGTGTATATAGTTGGGGGGTGGAGGGCATAGCCCCCCCTCCCGCTTGCTTGTTTTATATTGTATTTTACCAAAAACTTCAAAACTATATATTTTAAACAAGACATGCATAGTTGTAACACCAATGACTAACTCTCTCCGGAAGACAATATGTACTCTAAGTGGGGGGGTGTCCCCCACTTACCCCCAACACGGGGGGCTGTGCCCCCCACACACTGCCTAACTATATATACTAGGTCCAGGATTGTACTACATTGGGGAAAAGGGCATATAATTTTTACTTGCCTTACAGTATTCTACACAGTGCCATATATACTAACTGCAGTTCAGTAATTTGAGTTTTCAGTAATTTGAGTTTTCAGCGAAGTTGTCGAGGTGAAATGAAATTCAGTGAAATGAGATTCAATGAAACAAAGTAGACCTAATATATCTATATATATATATATATATATATATATATATATATATATATATATATACACACACACACACACACACGCACACACACACACACACACACGCACACACACACATATATCAAAGAATGTACAAGATAGCTGGACCATGTGCCCATTGATGCTTTCCCAGCAGCATTCACCCAGAGATCTTAATTCCTTTTTTAACGAGTGATACTGCAGTCGTACTTTGGGTGATGTGAATACCCATCTAATTGTTGAATTCCTTAGAGGAAGATGTGTCACATTGCTTGATCTGGAGAGATTTGTTCCAGAGAAGAGGTGGTCATTACAAGACAAATCTCTCTTCGCCATGATTTATTTGTTTGCTGAAATAGGTTCAGATATGCATTCGCAGACTGTTTGATTTGTGGAGAAGTAAAAGTCTTAGACTCCTGAATCCCTAGTGGCTTGGAAGGCAGGCACAGGTCACCCTTAAATAATCTGTAGGACACTGAATACATGTGCAAAGTCCCCAGCCTCTATTTGTACCTCGGATCCTTTAGTCCCATGATCTTTTTTGGCAGGAACCTTTGGAGTCTCTAACTGGTTGATGTATTTGATTAGATACATCCCAAAAGGGGCATTATATTCTAAGATAGGCCTGATCAGTGCAAAATATAGAAGGGTCAAGATTTTTTTTGTACCTAGAGGAAATAACCCTTTGTGACCGGTGGAATTTTCTGGCCAGTTTAGTAATGTGGTGATCAAAGGTTAATGGAGTTATCTAACTGTGTTCCAAGGTCTCTTTCAACATCATTTTGGAGTGAGGTGTTTTCTATACTGTAAGCTGGCTGGAAGATATGTTTGCCAAATACAACAGTGTTACGTTTTTTAGCATGTAGTTTAGGCCATTGTCAATGCACCTGCTGCTAACATGTAAATTCAGTTTGTAGCCTCTACATTTCTGAAGGGGATTCATGTATAACACCTAGTTTAGAATCATTGACTAACTTGGTTAACCAGTGTTCCTGATTTTTGATTATGAGATCAGCAAAGTATATGCCAAATAGCAAATATCATAGCATGGAACCCCATTGTACCCTACTGGTTATTTTCTTGCCCCCTAAGGCCACATCTGCTAGCCTCACTTTGTGGTTCTGTCCCTTGACCAGTTAGCTATCCATTTAACTGGACAGAAATCAGTTTGAAGTACATTTAGCTTTTTAATAATGTTGGCATATGGTTATGTATATTGTCAGATGCTTTAGCAAGATCCAAGTATGCTATATGTACAGGTTGATCACTGCCCAAGGCCTAGGTTACTGTGGCAAAGAATTGCCAGATTCATTAAACAGGATCTACCCTTAACAAAGCCACACTGCTGGTGATCAGGTCTTATATGATTTTTTTATGCCATAGTTTTATCAGGGGTCTTTGGTTGAGCTTCCCATGTGAAGAGGCATTGCAACTGTTGTCCACCAAACCAGGGATAAAGTCAGTAGGATAAGCTCAGGTTGAGTAATTGTATGAACAAGTCCACCTGCACGTGTTTAGTGCTTTTAGTAGGCAGCCCAGTATGTTATCAGGTTCCATAGAGAATGTATTTTTTGTTTTGAAAAGTACCTTTAACAAGTTTTTTGTGATGATTGGGGGGGGGGGGGTCCTTAGATATATGTGGGTTTGATATAGATGTCTATAGCACTGAATTTGTTTGCCAGTATGCTTACGATATTCATTAGATAAGAGTAGGTATTGTCATTTTAAATAAGTTCAGAGCAATGATGGGTATTATTTCATAACTTCTTGATATAAGTAAATAAGGATGTGTAATTATCCTTGGCTTCGGATGCCATCCTAAATTCATAAGTAGCCTTAGTTGTTTTGACAGGATGTTTCAGTACGTTCAATAACCTTTTGATAACCTTGATTTGTGGATCTTTAGTTTTACTATATATTCTAATGAATTTTTTACCCGTATTGTATTTGTTTAGGCATGTGAACCACCAAGCCGGTTTGCTCTTTCATTTTCCTTTTTCTTTAATTTAGTTTTGCTAGGGAATGAGAGATTGTACATTTGTTTATGTGAGCATAGAATTTATTTGCATAGCTACTAACCATGTCTACATTTTTTAGTGGGTACAGTTATATTTGTTCTTAGAAAATTCATAATAGAATTGTAGGAAGTTTGTACATCTGAAGTTTTGAAATATTGTAGTATTTTCCTTAGCTGCTTTAGTGATTTTGAAAGGGAAGGTTATCAATTTAGGGACAGAACTGACTGAGGAAGGGTATGTGTGAGTGTTAGTACATTTGTAAAGATCAGATCAAGAACATTTTGATGTCTAATGGGTTCATTGACTGTTTGATCAAAGGAACTCTTGTTTATGAAACCAAGGAATGTTTGTGCTTAGCCTACATTTGAGATATAGGTTTTCCAGTTTATCAGCGGGTAGTTAGTCTTCCAGGATGATGAAGTTTTCTGTATATATAAAGTTCATTCAATGTATTTGACGTGGTTTTTGGGGTTCATTTAAGGGGTCCTGTAACATCCTGTGATCGTATAGTTGGTTTTATGTAGGCTGAGTTGATAGATACTGCCCAGTGCTTTATTTTTCTTAATAGGTTAGGAGATCCATTAGTAGGACTTTTCCTAAAATGGACAGCAAAGGCTTTAACCAGTATGCAGAGTCTTGGAAGCTGTCCTTGGCAAAGCAAGTGGGGGCTGTGTAGCAGTTCAGCCCATGCCGACATACTGGATCTCCCCTCAAATGGCACAGTTACTAAATCAGCTGTTGAAAGCAATCATCTTTTCCTTGTACTTCAGCGTCCCTCTTAGTGAAGATGTGATTCCTTTTACCAGAGCCTTTCCCACACTTCTAACATGCATGGAGAGCTCAGAAATGTGTCTGCATTTCTCTCAGGATTTTACATGCCAAGTCTTTTATACTCAAATGGACCACCACAATGTCAGTCATATTTGTTCATTTTAAGGGTCTTGAGGGCCCTTGTGACATCTGAGATCTTGACAGAAAGAAAACTCGTCATCACGGTTTGTCTAGCCTTTTGAGGGTAGAGCCTGTGTGTCTTACTGTGGTGTCACCATTCAAACATAAGTGCATCATTGTCATTGGTGGGTTTAACTATACTTGATTTTTTTTTTCCAGTGACCTTCAATTTTGGATGTAGCAGTTTGTGTTGTGCTATTTAATTTCTGCTGAGACCTGTTCTTGTTGACCTTGGAGGCTTAGGTAGTGATTTATTTATTTTTACAAGCTCATCATATGGTAATTTCCATTTATTTGTGTGGATTGCTGCGGGGGGGGGGGGGTGTACTCAGACTGTGTTACTTTGTGAAAGTGTTAACCTCCATCTCAGTTAAACATTTGCATCTCTTACAAATAGTGGTTTGAGAATGCAGTAAATCGTAGTTCGTTGTCCGTGAGGATCAGGAAATGGCTACACTGCCTAAGTACAGCAAGTGTTACGAAGCTGGTAACTGATGGAAGGCAGTCTGGCTGACCTTCATTTTAGTCCAATAGTGTAGAAATGTGGGGAAATAAGACTTGCATTTCTACAGCTCTGCTAAGCTTACAGTTAACTTTACTTGGTCCTAAATAGAGGTACTGCTTTCAGCATGGTCTGCTAATGGGTACAGCACTGTCCACGTTTGAAACTTCAGTGTGTTTGTATCTGTCAAGTACAAGCTTGCACAGCACTTAGCTCAGTGCATTGTACTTGAGCTAAGAGTTTAAACAAACCAATGAAAAAACAGCTTTTGGCTCCAGCCAGTAATGCTGACTTTCCAGAAATAGTAACTACCTAATCTCTGTCATCTGTCTTTCAGACTGCCCAAATAGCAGAAGTTGGGAAAACAGAAGATTTAGCACAGGGAAACAATACAGTAATTAACAAATCCAGTAAAGTGACTGTATATCACAACAATTAAATTACCAGCAAAGAAAATAAGTAATCAAAACTTGTTTAAATGCTACTGGAAAAGGCAGAAACAGTAGATTTAGCACAGGAAAGCAACACAGCAATTAAAGAATTCATTCAGGAGACAATTTCAGCAAGGAACATAAAATAAGCAAAGCTTGTGTAAATAAAACTAAAAACTGCAGAGATCAGTAGGCAGTACAAGGACAGAAAAAATAAGATGCTTTCCTGATTTTTGACTTTTAAGGTCAAAGCACCACTTTTATCTTTTCCAGCTGCCATGTGCTTGGATCAGCCCTCTTAGTCTTGTAGCAAGGACCCCAAACAAGTCTCGGTCAGCAGAATTCAAACACACCAGTGAAAAAAAAACATTTAAACAGCTTTTGACTCCAGCCAATAATGCTTACTTTCCAGAATTAGCAGTTTATCTTCTTACTGAATAATGAATGCTCTGTCTCACTGTGACCCGCTAGCTAAATCTTTGCTGTTTCAGTTGTTAAGTTACAATTATCAAAAATGGAAAGAAAACGGCAAATTAAGCTCAGGGAAACAGTATAGTAATTAATAAATCCAATCAGGTGTCTGTACAATATAATACTACAGTCAACAACAAAGAAAATAAGTAATCAATGAAATGCTATTGAGTGGCCAGAACAGTTAAAATACAGAGAAAGCAGTAGATGTAGCACAGAAAAGTATACTGACCCCTGGTGTGGGGATTGAGCCTAGGATCTCCCATATTCTGTGCAGATGTTAGTGCCACTGGACCGGCATACGCGCACACACACAGTAGTACAATCATAAAACAGCACTCAAGAAACAGTAAGATAAATGGTTTATAGAAACAGCTTTGTCAGTGCTACATACAACTAGCTCTTAACTCGCATGTATAGATGTGTAATGTTTCACATGACTGTATATTTTCAGCAGAAAAATATATGTAATTGAACTCATTTAAATGACTGAACATAGTAACAGCCAAAACATTAATGTAAAAAAAAAAATCATGTTTCTCAATTCATACACGTCCATTTAAGCCAGGGTAAAACAAGGTTCCTGTTAGTGATCCTTAACTTTGTTTCCTCGATTTCCCCAGTCACCCCTATTGGCATTACATTTATAGTACCTGTTATCCACCCATAATTCCACCTACTTCCCACCCCTCTTAAAGGCATACAGATAAATATAGAGATAGTGTGGGCACAAGAATACACACATTTCCTAAACCATCAGTCTGCATTTAAGCACTTTTAACTTTTTTTCATCGTATATTTACTAACTAACATTTCTCTCTCTGTTGCCACTCTGGGGGGATTCATCCCTACCCCAGCCCCTCCTCCTATCCTGAATCTCCAGTAGTCTCCAAAACTCATCCCAAGCCAACACCTTACACTTAGCCCACCCATCTCCTTCCAAAGCAGGGGACGACACCACCATCAAAACCTAACCCACCTATTTCAAACTCAGCCAAACAGCATAAATTCAGTGTCTTCAATACTCATAGCATTTGTAATAAAATTTCAGAACTCCATGCTTGGATCTCCTACAATACACCAGATATTCTTGCTGTAACTGAAACATGGCTAAAACCCCTTATACTTGACTCTGAACTATCCCTAGTTGTTATATCATCAGGGCTGATAGAACTACAGAAAAAAAGTGGTGGAGTAGCTTTACTCTATACCCTGACTATCTTGAAATCCTACCCTACAGTAAACCTATTTTCAAATTCCATAATGGTGACCACCTCTCCTGTGTTTAAACTAAATAACTATAAGTAACTGTGTATTTTAGTACACTATATTCTCCCAGGTAGTAATGCTACAGTCTTAGGAAACCTAAACTGGATTTTGCATACAATTTCTAATGAAAAGAGAATCCTAAGTGACATTAATTTTCCATTGGCAGATTATCTCTACAAAATGTCCATCAACTAGCCTAAACCTATTTGAATTGGCTCAACTCATCTGTTACCCCACACTTTATAGGTATCCCAAAAACCATGGCTCAGTTCTCGACTGGGTATTGGTGTTCAGTTGTACTAAGAAAGTCTCCAATGGCACCCTGACCGATTTCCTCAGTGATCACCTCCCTGTATATGTAGACAGATTCAGTACCAATCATGTCAAACAACAGTTACTTAGAACTTCCTGTAACCTCACTAATTTTAACCTTGGTACGTATACAGAATTCTAAGCTCTTTTAACTGGCCTGTCCAGAAAAGTACATTAAACTCTCAGTTAACAGGCACCCATGGGGATTGGTAGATGCTGGATAACTAGTTTCTGATTGCTTGAGAGTTGCTATTAAAAGTAGGCCTAATACTGTACCCTATACTATTTGTTTGGCTTGACTTGTTCTCAGATTGGGGAGAGGGAATTTTATTCCTATCTTCTTTTTTAACACACTAAAAGTATATGTTTCTGCGGGGGGGGGGGTGACAAAGTGCAACACATGAAAATTGTACTGTTTCTTCGATGTGTTTTTGCCAGTTGCTTGAGCTCCGGTTAACTGAGAGTTTACTGTATTCCACTCAACAGTACTCCTTGGTTATCCACTCAAGCAGGCACTTTATGTACGTAAGAGAGAGAGCTTGAAAAGAATGGTGTAACACTTTAAAGAACTAATAACTGTGCAGATTTTGCAGACAAGAAAATCTACTTCAGTAACTACTTACTAAATCAGTCTTCCAACTCCTTCTACTTTCCTCTTAATATACTCCACCCTGGAACATCCCTCACTCCTAATCCTTCCCCATATATCATTCCCTCTGAAATAACTGCTCAATTTAACACTCATTTTATAGAAAACTTTAAAGCCCTTAATAAAGATTTTCATCCCAACAGTCTTGACATGCCCTCTCCTTATACAGCAGACACCCCCTATTGCTACCACTTAAACCCTGTTCTCCTTCAGTAGGTAATCTCCCAGCAGAATGCCTGAAGCTGACTGCTAGTTCCATAGACTATCCTGTGTCTCTTATAATTAATAAATCTGTCAAGGAATCATACTTTCCTTCCCTACGGAAAAAATACATCATGCTCTACCTTCATAAAGGAGGAACCTCATCTGATATAATCAGTTTCAAACCTATTGCCATATTATCCCCTTTGTCAAAAATTCTGGAAGTGTATTCAGAAGCGACTTCTTCAACATGTTCTTCCCCCACACAGCATGGTGTTAGACTCACCCATAGCACTACCACAGTCTTATTAACTTTCACAAGTGCTATTAAAGCCAGAGATGAAGGCAAACTTGTTTTCTCTGTATTCCTTGATCTCTCTAAAGCCTTTGATATAGTCTTTCACCAAAACCTCCTCTGTCTTCGTTCTGGCCATCGTAACCTACACTACTATGGTTTAACAACTGCTTTACTGATAGATGCCAGTCTGTTAACTTTCTCTCCACTTGTCTCCCTCCTTTCCTGTCAATATTGGTGTGCCACAGGGCTCCATTCTCTTGCCTTATCTCTTTAACGTATTCACTAACAATAATTTACGTAAATCCTCTCTGCAAGCTTCCCTCACACAATCTGCTGAATTTTTTACCCTAATATACATTTCTGACAACATAATACGCCTTTAGAGAATTACTCAGGAAGCCTTTAACTCATGTGGAAGTTGGCTATAGTATAATCACCTGCTATGAAATCCCCAAAAAACTAAATTACTTCTCTTTTTTCCAAATTTTTACTTCCATAAAAAAAAAAAAAAACTTCAATCATGGTGTTATTAAAAAAATGTTAAAGTTAAAAACTACTTTGCATGACAATCGACAGCACTCTTAAATTCAATTTACATATCCACAACAGCATTAAGGAAAACTAGGCACCCTACATAGAGTAAAGAAATTAATTACAGACTCTTGCCAAGGTAACTTTAGCTACCACTTACCTCTTATCCTCTCTCCTATATGGTACCCCTGTCATGACCAACCTATAAACCTCAGTTCTAAACTTGAACAGTGCTTTAACAAAGTTGTCAGATTTGCTTGCAACAAACTATATCAGACCCACCACTGCTTAGCACTAAAAACACGTAACTGGCTCAAGCTTCATCACCTATCTTGTACTTAGTTCACCTTAAACCCATAAAATCATTCATAACCCATCTGCCTGCCCAAAAATTAGACGTCTACTCATACCCTTTAGTCAAGTAATAAACAGCTGCTTACCATTTACAACCCACAGAGGGCTGCTGGGGTCTGTCTGTATTCCATTAGTGTTGCTAGAACTTTGAATAAAATTCCTTTATCAGTCAATTCTATCACATACCTTCATCTTTTCAAACCATTACTACAAGACTTCTTGTCTGCCTCCAGGCTTCGTCCCTGCTCCTCATCTGGAACATAGCTCTCCAATACCTTTCATCACCTTTCTTATACTTCCCTTTAAAGCATTAAATCACTTAACCTGCTTTTATCCCCTTCTAATAGCTCACTTTATTGCACTTCTTAAGCTACTGTGCCTACTTCTGATTAGCACCACCAAATTACCATTCCATCACTAATTCTGTTAAAACTCAGATTTGCTTATCTCCTGTAATGCCTCACTCTATTGTACACGTCCTTCCATATCACTGTTGCAGTATTCTTTACTAAAAGGATCCCCTGCCAAGGACAGTCCAGTGTCTGGCCAGTATACCAAAGCCTTAGGTTTTTTAAGGGCATCATGCGTCGCACAAATGCTCCCAGCTTACGTAGTAGGAGACAAGTGATGTACAGACATACATACCTCAGAACCTTTTTGCCACTAGTCTGAATGCCATCTTTGATCATCCATCTTGAACACTCCATTTGTGCTGGTTACCAAGCCATTTTCAGATAAGTGCTCTGTTGAGGTTTTCTTCTAGTATTTTCTTTGGTTGAGTTTACATGTCATCCACAAAGGGAAAATGTCAATGTTCATAGGTTCATAGGTTAGTACTAGACTGTTTCCCCATAAGGGCCATTACAAGCAGTGGTTTTTTTTTTGCTTGGGTGCTTCACACGGCCATACTTCATGCTAGATTTGTCAAACGTTTGTCCCCAAGATCCTTCGTATCTACATAGAGAACCAACATCTTCAGTTGTTGGTGCAGGATGCAATGATGAAATCATTCCATCCCAATGGTTATCTGTCTGCCAAGAAGACTACAAAATAAGTCAGGTTGGATTCCAGTGCAGTACCACCTCCCCCAGACATGTCCCAAGGCTGGTAAAAGCCCGGAAGATCATCCAGTTGTTCTGTCAGATTCCTCTGCATCAGCTGCTTCAGAGGCTGGCATGGAACTGGCTTCTTGCACGTTCTCAGGGGTTATGCAAACATCCATCATAGATGTTGAGGGGGAAGCTAGGCTGATCATATCTGAGGGACCAAGGGGTGTTCCTCAAATTCTTGTTCAGGAGGAGATTCCCACTACATTGAATGTCACAAGGGTTTGAACCTCCTAAGGTCTTTAGGGCTGCTGATACTTTGAAGAAGCAGCAGAAAAAACACATTTCCCCTGCTCCCAAAGATCCCTAGCGTGAATGGCAGGATTTTACATGGGGTTGTTTAATACAGTTATGGCCTTGAAAGACTCCCAGGGAGTTTGTTCCTGCCCCCTCCAACTTGATCATGTACTCCTCTTAAGAGGCCTAGGAAGCAGGACTCTTCTGCTGAGGAAATGTACTCTGGGGAAGAGTCTTTGGCTTACTCCTCTCAGATTCCTTCTCCATTAGGCTATGGTTCTAAGGAGGTGGAATCCGTTAGTCCAGATTCTCCCTTTGAGGAACTTTTTGGGGGGGGATGCTATAACTCGCGTGATGGAATTCTTTAAATGGAACTGTACTCAGGTTTCTGGCATCCAGAAGAGGTGTTATGAACTCCTTCAGATGGAGTCCCCTAAAAGCCCTCTGCTGTCTCTGTGGTCCTAGCTGCCTTGTTAGACACTTTTCAGGAGTTTCTGAAGATCCTGATTCCCAGCATTCAGCTCCTAAGAAACCTGACAGGTTTTATAAGGTGCTTGATGACTGTAAGTTTCTTTACAAATGTCCTCCTGCTGACCCCTCTGTTGTGTCGGTCTCTTCTGACAAACCTCCCAAACTATTGCCTTCTTCTAAATTGCTTCCTTCTGACAAGGACAGTAGGGCCGTAGAGTGGCTGGGCAGAAAGATGTATACTGCTGGCACCTTAGCCTTTTGGGCTATTAATTATCAGACCAATATGACCAGGTATGTCTTGCCTCTTCTTTTACAGGCCTTTCAGTTTATTTCTGAAATTCTTGATTCTGAAGGGAAAATCTTTGACCATCTGTTTGTTGGGCTCCTCTTAAACTGTCTCATCATTCTATTAAATATAGATGTTAAGTTGTCAGTCTCGCCTTCATTCTTGCTGAATGGGTTCGTAGCCGATCCTCGGCTCCAACTCGGCACTTGCTAAGCTCGAGAGCTAATTTTACCAGCTCGAGGCAACCCTATATCCCATGATGCAAGGCGGAGACTACCCAGATCTCATTTGCCGCTTCGCTTACGAGGTGTCTCTTTTACCAGCTCTAGGTAAGTTTTCTTCATATTAAGACTTTTAGTCTCACCCCTTTTAAATTTCATAGCCTTAGTTGTTTTGTGAACCTTAACGTTTATTTTAACCCTATTCCCGTTAGTGTTCCCTTTTTTTTGGGTTATTTATCCCCTTCCCTAGGTTAGGCCTTAGGCCTTCCCCTTTCCTAATTTTTCCTGTCAGGGATTTTGTGTGTGTTTGAGTGTGTTGTATCCCTGGTTAGTTTTAGTTTATTGGATTGGGTGTTATTTGTGTGTGTCTCTGTTTTTGTGTTTCATCAACACAGCTATGTCGAAGGACACAAAGGTCTCAGGCTTCAAGAAGTGTGACTCGTGCTGTCAGAAGATGCCTCTGACAGACGGTCACACTTCTTGTGTTTTACTGCCTGGGACCTCTGCACCTGCAGGACTCTTGTGCTATCTGTCATGCCTTCAGCCCAAGAGTCCTGCAGGAGCGCAGAAATAAATTAATATTGAGGGGCTTATTAAAGCCTGAGAGCTCCCCGACTGTCGGCTCTGGGGAAGCCCTCGAAACCTGTCAAGCCTTCGGCTGCAAGTTCCAAGCCTTCGGCTACTGGTTCGGCTTCTTCAGTGTCGAGATCGGCTCCGCCGGAGCCGATCCTTCCATAGAAGTCACAGTATCGGCTCCATCTGGCGCCAGTACTGCCAAATCTGGACACTCAGTGTCGGCTCCGGCTGGAGCCGACCTATCCTTGGCTCCTTCGGCTCCACTTACCTCTAAAAAGAGATCTTGATCCCCCTCATTGGAATCTATACGTTCGGCTCCGAGATCACCCCTGCTTTCGGAGCGGGGCCATCGGAGCCGTTCTTCTCGGTCATCCAGGCTGTCTGATCACGACCTCGAGAGAGTGGTGAGTAGACTATTAAAGTCTCAGGCATTGGCCCAAATGCTCCATAGCCCGTCTCAACAGACGGTAGCTTTTTCACATCCACCTAACATTCCTCCTTCGACTCTCTTACAGAGCTCGGAGCCGGAGCTCCGCCGTGACCGTTGTGGCATCGGAACCGATACCTCCTCCTTCGGTTTCGTCGTCCTCCGCTCCCATTTCCTCCTTGAGGCCTTCATTGGAGGGATCCGGGCGTCTGGTCTCTCTCGTCAGCTCAGAGGGGGCGAGTGGCATTGGACACTTGTCCAACCCCGTTCTCCCTCTCGGGGCTTCGGCGTTGGTGAGCTCAGCCCCGACATCTGCCTCGGAGCCTTCCCTCTCGGTGAGGCCTGGAGTTCCTATCTCTTCGGAGCGGGAACCTTGTGGTTTCTCTGATGGGGGAGCCTTCGAGGTGATGAGGAGTGTACTAGCCCCTGGGCGTAGTCAACAGTCAGTTCCATCAGCTCCTCCCACTACAGTGCCTGCTGACGTCTCTTCCCACTCTCTTGCTCCCGGACCCAGAGATCCAACGCCTCAGGTTTCCCCATTGGGAATATCTTCCTCTTCCGAGGCTTCTCCTGATCCGTCAGGTGAACCTCCACGTAAGAGGACATGTAAGAGGAAACATCTAGACTCCCCCGAGTCTATTACATCTGATACTGACTTGGATGAGTTGGAGGGATCCCCAAGGTCCTCCTCTGAGGATGTCTCTTTCTCAGACATCCTTGAACTCCTTAAGCAGAGGGGGAACTGGCCCTCCCTTAATCCTTCCGAGGACAAGTCAGTATACCTGGAGGCTTTTGGATCTCGACTCTCCACCTCCTGGGTGTCTCCGCCTTTCGACCCTCTTATGGACGTAGTGGCTCGGAAGGCGTGGATGGCCCCTGATTCAGTGGAACCTATTCCTAGGAGGCCTTCTAAATTCATTACGGCCCCACCTGATAGGCAATATTTGACAAAAGGTGTCCCGGTTGATGCCATGGTGGTGGCTGCAGCCACCAAGAAGGAACTAGCTGATCCTTCAGTACCTGTCCATCCTCCTAACAAGGATTCTAGGACTATGGACAGGTACGGCAAGTGGATTTTTTCTTCAGCGACCTTTACCATGCGATTGCTGAACTACTTGTGTCACTTCACCCGCCTTCAAAGAGATGTTCTTAAAGAGTTGGGAGAAGTTTTACAGGATCTGTCAGCTGCTGGGTCTCAGGATAAGATTAGCTCACAGCTGGGAATCCTAAACTCCATTGTTAACTCCTCCATGCGGCTCATTTCTTATGCAGCCGATGGAGCGAGTAGGGCCGCAGGCACAGGAGTGGCTTTAAGGTGTCAGTCCTGGATGCGGCTTTGTAATTTTGCAGACCCCTTCAAGGCGTCCTTCACAAACTCCCCTTTTGATGGTTCGACCTTGTTCGGACCTCAAGTGAAAGACACTTTGACTAGATGCGAACAAGATGGTAAGACTCTTTCTGCCGTAGGAGTCCGTTTCTCCACCCCTTCAAGACCTTACCCAAAAGGTCAGAAGGGAGAGGAAAATGTGGTTCCGCAAATCTCAAGGAGTCACGCCTGACGCACGAGGTCAGTTTACCCCCAGAGGCAGAGGAGGTAACAACAACAGACGCTGCCCTAGGGGCAGAGGGGGTCCGCAAAATCAGGGTAGCAGAGAGCCTCTTTCTGACAAACCCTTCCAGCATCCCTGAGATGTTGCCCGATTGTCCACCTTCGGAGGCAGTCGGGGGAAGATTATCGCTGTACCCAATAGCCTGGCTTTCCCTTTCTCAAGACAAATGGGTACAGTCGATTATATCCGAGGGTTACAAAATTCCCTTTATTCAAACCCCAATTCAGCACAAGGGAACCCTTCCAGACGTTCCACCCGGTCTAAGGGAACTAGCAGTATCAGAAATATCAAAACTGCTAGCAAAAAGAGCCATCCAGCCAGTCCCAGCAGACCAAATAGGATCCGGAATCTACTCAAGGTTCTTTTTAGTACCAAAAAAGACAGGGGACTGGAGACCAATATTAGATCTGAGCAAACTAAACAAGTTTGTAAAGAAAACAAGATTCCGGA
The DNA here is from genome assembly GCF_019279795.1 of Protopterus annectens. Taxonomy (NCBI): domain Eukaryota; kingdom Metazoa; phylum Chordata; order Ceratodontiformes; family Protopteridae; genus Protopterus; species Protopterus annectens. Next base: position 1,217,930,757 of record NC_056744.1, read on the forward strand.
TGGTCACGCTTCAGTCCATTCTACCCTTTCTGGGCAAGGACAATTGGATGTGCTCGGTAGATCTTCAGGATGCGTACTATCACATAAAAATTCACAGGTGCTCCAGAAGATTTCTCCGCTTTCGGCTGGGGACCAGTCACTTCCAATTCAGGGCCCTGCCCTTTGGACTCACTACAGCCCCCAGAGTGTTCAAATGTATGGCAGCGGTTACGGCTCACCTGAGATATCAAGGATTCCAGGTGTTTCCATATCTATACGACTGGCTCCTCACTGCCACCACCAGGCATCAACTTCTCCAAGCCAGAGATTGCACCATTCACATTTGCAGAGGGCTAGGGATTTCTATAAATTTCGAAAAATCTGCCTTGTCGCCTTGTCAGTCTATTACTTTTATAGGCGCAAGATTGGACACCGTACAACTTTCAGCAAAGTTAACAGACCAAAGGATCTTGGACATTCAAAGTCACGTCCAGGTGATTCTTCTCAGCAACAAAATTCAGGCCAGATTTGCTCTGAAAGTATTGGGTCTTATGGCGGCCACCATAACACTTCTTCCCTTTGCCCACTTTTACATGCGTCTTCTACAATGGATGCTATTCGCCCAATGGTCCTTTCAACAACTTCCCATGCGTCACAAGATCACAATAACTCCAACTTGCAAAAGGCATCTGACCTGGTGGATATCGTCCCCTCAAGTCCATCAGGGCAGACCCTTTGTTCCTCCTGCCCCGGTCACCACGGTTACATCGGACGCCTTCCTGATCGGGTGGGGGGGGCATTATCAGGGCAGGATGGTCCATGGCACTTGGCAACCTTTCGAATACCATCTGCACATAAATGTCCTAGAGATGAGAGCAGTGCTTTTAACATTGCAGGCCGTCAACGACTCTCTTCCCCTGGGAACTATTGCAGTCCAAACGGACAATATGTCCGTAGTGTGGTATATCAACAAACAGGGCAGAACCAAGTCCTTTCCACTGTGTCGAGAGGCTCTCGGACTTTGGCAGTGGGCAATCTCTTCTCAGCAGTTTCTGATAGCAACGCATATCCCCAAGAAATCCAACATCATAGCGGACAGGTTGAGCAGAGCTATTCTCATGCCTCATGATTGGTCTCTCAAACAATCAGTGACGGAAGAGATTTTTCAGGAGTGGGGCCTTCCTTGCTGCGACCTTTTTTGCTACACCTCAAAACAGCAAATGCCCAGACTTCTTCTCTCTCTTCCCCCTTCCAGGCCATCCCCCCAGAGATGCTCTAACCCAAGATTGGCCCCAGGGACTTCTTTATGCCTTTCCCCCTTTTCCTCTGATACCTCAAGTAATTCAGAAAGCAACCGCCTTGAGAGCCAAGTTGATTCTCATTGCCCCTTATTGGCCTCGACAGATATGGTTTCCATTCCTACATCGTTATCTCTTGGTACAGCCATGGCATCTTGACCCGGTTCCAGATCTTCTGACCCACCAGTCGGGGCAGCTGCACCAATCCATACCTTCTCTCAACCTCACTGCTTGGTTGCTCCACTTCCATCCTTAGCCAGGCTTCCTATGATTTCTAATCCCGTCCGGGATATCATAGCAGCTTCCCTTAAATCTTCTACCAGAAGGATTTACACTAGTAAATGGCAACGTTTCTCCTTCTGGGCAAAAGCTAGGAATATAGACCCCTATACTGCTCCGATTCATTCGGTCTTGGACTTCCTAGCTGAGATTTTTCATTCAGGATCCTCTTCCTCCACAGTAAAAGTTCAGCTGGCAGCCATTTCGAATTTTCATATTGGCTTTTTGGACCACAACATTATGTCACATAAACTTTGCAAGGCATTCCTTCGAGGTATCTTTTTACTTAAACCTCCGATTAAAGACCCCCCCACCACCACAGTGGGATCTAAATTTAATTTTAACATCCTTGATTCTCCCCCTTTTTGAACCTGTGGCTGCTTGTTCATTGAAATTTCTTTCTTGGAAGACACTCTTTCTAGTCGCCATTACTTCTGCCAGGAGAGTATCTGAGCTTCATGCTCTCTGCATTCGTCCTCCCTACTTAATATTCCACAAAGACAGGGTATCTCTAAGGACTAATCCGTCTTTCTTACCCAAAGTGGCATCGCAGACCAACTTAAATCAATCCATTGATCTTCCAGTTTTTTTCCCAAATTATTCTGATAGAGCGGAACAAAAATTGCATTGTCTTGATGTTCACCGCCAACTCAGATATTATCTAGACAAAACCAAACATTTTAGGAAATCTGATCAACTATTTCTATCCTATGCAGAGAACAGGAAAGGCCTTCCAGTTTCCAAGGTGACTTTATCTAGATGGCTGTCTTCTGTGATTACTTACATTTATCAGCTCAGAGGCAAAGAGGTGATTTCTAGGCCAAAAGCCCATTCTACCAGAGCTCTAGCTACATCTACAGCTTTTCAGGCTAGACTTCCAATAGACACTATTTGTGCAGCAGCCACATGGGCCTCTCCTCATACCTTTGTTTCACATTACAAATTAGACTTGGCCTCCAGAGACAGAGCGAATTTTGGTTCCACCATTCTCAAGAGTCTGTTCCATTGAGCCACACAGGATAGAGGTGCTAGGGACGCGGTCCCATTCAGCAAGAATGAAGGCGAGATTGACAACTTAACATTAAGAAGTTATGTACCTACCATAACGTTCCATGTTAGTTGTCTTCTCTCACCTTCTTTCTTGCGTCCCGCCCTCCATCCCCCTAGCCTGGTCAGACTGAGAATATTATGCCTCTTCTCTTAAGAGGCTTTATCCTTTTTCTAGCTAATCAGCTTCTAGTGTCACTAGATTAGGTGGATCCCTTTCAGAGGATTATGGTGATTATGATTGTCATTTTTAGTATCGTTACTTTTTCTTCCTCCTCTACAGTTGGAAGAATGTATTCCATATTTTCCTTAGCTACCAAACGAGATCTGGGTAGTCTCCGCCTTGCATCATGGGATATAGGGTTGCCTCGAGCTGGTAAAATTAGCTCTCGAGCTTAGCAAGTGCCGAGTCGGAGCCGAGGATCGGCTCCGAACCCATTCAGCAAGAAAGAAGGCGAGAGAAGACAACTAACATGGAACGTTATGGTAGGTACATAACTTCTTATTATGATGCAGCTGATGCTTCTAGAGCTGCTGCCTTTGGTTCTTTGTTAAGGCGTTATTCTTTGCCTCCAACCTTTACCTAAAAATATTAAGGTTAAATTGACTTACCTAAAAATATTAAGGCTAAATTGACAAATGGTTCTCCTGGCAATAAGAATCTCTTTGGTTCTGCAGCTGCTGAGCTTTTTAAGTCCCTGTAGGAGAAGGGCAAGGCCTTTCAGGAATTGAAACATATTTATGATTCCCCTATTCCAAAGTTTCAGAGGAATTATCCTTCTAAGCCTGTCTTTTTATGTAGACAGTCTTGCCCTCCTCACAAAGGTAAAAAGGGTTCCAGATGAGCTTCACCTGCTTCTCTAGATCAGGGAGTACATGCTGTGTGCTGCATCTTTTAAGAAAATCATCAAGGACTGAGAATGCATGCATAAATATCAAGCTTGTGCCATTCTTAGTGCCATTTTGAGAATGCAGCCAGTGAGTAAGCATGTATGATTACAGCAGTTAGTTTGTATATAACTTCGCCTGGTGACCAACGATTTTTTCCAGAACATTTTCGTTCTGAAAGCGAATTTAATCAACAGCGCAAAAGGGGATTCGTGGAGCAAGAACATCAGAGAGGTGGGCCGTCGCGACAATGGAGGGAGAATAAACGGACAAGATGGTATTGAAAATCAATTATTAAATAATATGGTGGTGAATTTATCTGGCTGTTCTATTTCTGACAATATTATTTCGATACTGAACTGTGGTTTGAAGTTTGTGCCCACTGTTTTGCCTAAATTGTATGTATGCAAAATAGAACTATTTAAATTTATAAGAAAGTTACACTTATGGTATTTCTTTAATTGTGGTGACAGTAGTTTGAATGAAAATAATAATGTAGAAAATGTGAGTTTGGATGATTCCTTTAAGGAATCTATTGAATCATTTGTATCTTGTACTAGTGATTTAAATGCATATTGTCTTATTGATTCTTCACGTGTGAAGGTAGATAGTCAATTCATACCTCCTTTCTCACGGTATCAAAAAATTTCAAACGATGGTTGATTTTGATATTGAATGTCTGGTTAGGAACTTTGATAAGAACAAAGTTGAATACAATATTACTAAACAGGAATGGCTTGAATTGATGCAACTTTCTAAACAAAATGATTTGGTCATTAAGCCGTCAGACAAAGGGAACAAAATAGTAATGCATTATACTGATTATTTGAATATGTGTTTGGATTTATTAATGGACAGTTCTGTATATTCTATTGTTGAAAATAATGTGGTTATTCAAGCTAGAGAACAATATTTGGTTCTAATTAACAAAGGTTTAAGATTGGGTTATTGGACTAAGTCTGATGTCCAAAAAAAGTTGTCACTAGCTGGTACTGGTCCAGCATATTTTGTCTACCCAAAATTCATAAAAATTCTAGAAAGCCACCTGGTAGACCTATAGTGTCAGCCAGGCACTATTTTTTTACATAACCTTGGAGTTATTTTACATGGAGTGCTAATCAAAAAAGTAGTAAGTCTTCCCTCATATATTAAAGATTCTGTTGATTTTTTAGGTAAAATTAATAATATAATATGGAGGAAGAATATGTATTGGTTAACACTAGATGTTAAGAGCCTGTATACGAGTATTCAACATAAACATGGGCTAGAGGCACTGCTGGCTAGTATGGGTGATGAACCTTTTACACATTATATACTTGATTTAGTGCAGTTTTGTCTGGAACATAATTATTTTTACTTTGATAATATGATTTTCCATCATTTACAAGGTACAGCTATGGGAGCCCCATTTGCACCTATGTATGCAAACATTTTTATGGGGCTTGTTGAAAAAGAATGTATATATATAATAATACATTTGTAAAAAAATATGTTAAACTGTACTGTGTCGATACATTGATGATTTGATTTTTTTGTGTGAAGATGGTTTAGATTAAATACAGAGTTTTGTAACTGGGATCCAACAGAATAGGTTCAAGATCTCTTTTGATGGACTACAGTATGGTGAGTCAGTCAATTTTTTGGATATCAAATTACAAGGGGTTATGAATAGACCAATAATTACTAGTGTGTATAGAAAATTTGGTACACCACATGATTTTGTTAAAGCTACTAGTTGCCATCCTAAACAGACAATTCAGGCTTTACCATATAGTGAGTTTCTTAGAATTTCACATTTGTGTAATAATAATGAAATATTTCTTGAGGAAATACAATTTATGAAAGATATGTTTGCAAACAGAAATTATGACATCAAACTTTTAGATCAGGACGTGAAGCGGATAATTAAAAGTAGATATAAGGGATATAATAATGGAAATAACAAGTATAAGAACAACAATAAGGGCTATTATGGTGAGAATATAACAAAAGATTCAGAGAACAAGTTATTTTTAGTGTCGACTTATAATGTATGTAGTGATGACATTAAAAAGAGTATTTTATATTTTTGGCCATTTTTGCGGAATTATGGTGAATTAAGTAAATTATTAGAAAAAAAATTAATGTTTTCATACAAAAGAGGGAGGAGTATTAGAGAAATTATAGTACACACAAAATTTTTTAGACCAGAAGTTAAATTACTTCGGTCCATTTCTGATTTAGGAACATTTCCATGTAGAAATTGCAGTTGTTGCCAATATTTATGTAGAACATTTTGTAATTTTAATGGAAAAGGTTTTGTTTCTAATGGGACATTTAATTGTAGGACAAATAGGGTGATTTATGCAATAAAATGTGAATGCAACAAGTTTTATATTGGTCAAGACTAAGAGGATGTTCAAAGTGAGATTACTTGAACATATCAGGGATATCAGAAATTTTAGGTTAGAGAGCCCTTTAGCTAAACATTTTTGTGAATATCACAATGGACAATATCATACTTTAAAAGCTACTATTTTGCAACAAGTGGCTGCTGAGGAATCTGATGTAAATATTGTTGTGAAATTGCTTTGAAAAAAATAAACTGTTTTTATTTTAAAATATGGTACTTTGTTACCTAGAGGTCTTAATACAGGCTGCTGCTGGAAATGTGTTATGTAATTAAGTATTTTATTGATTGATTGATAAATTGTTTCATTGTTGATGTTTGGGACTATATAAGATGTATGGGGTGTGTTTTATTTTACTCCTTGAAGGCTTACTGTGGCCGAGGCGCTAGAGTGTACAGAATAAACGGATTTTACTGGTTCTGCTGTGTGTTGTTTTGTTGCATTGGAGCTGCTACTTTTGTTGTTCTTCATCTCAAATTATCCTTATAAGCCTGTCTTTGTATGTAGACAGTCTTGCCCTCCTCACAAAGGTAAAAAGGGTTCCAGATGAGTTTCACCTGCTTCTCTAGATCAGGGAGTACATGCTGTGTGCTGCATCTTTTAGAAAATCATCAAGGACTGAGAATGCATGCATAAATATCAAGCTTGTGCCATTCTTAGTGCCATTTTGAGAATGCAGCCAGTGAGTAAGCATGTATGATTACAGCAGTTAGTTTGTATATAACTTACGTAACTTAAGTTAGTAAACTTATGTGAGCTCACAAAAAACACTCAGATGAAATCAGAATATGCAGTGACCCAAGAGATTTGACCAAAGCATTGAAAAAGACCATGTCATCGAATGTGCACAGGCAAAGAGGTTCCAGCTCTAATATCAAATACCACTGTTTTTTCTGTCTTGGATGCAGAGTTCATTTTGGCAAGTGACGCTTGATTGCAAATCCTCATTACTAACTACTTTGGTACTCTGTTTGGCAGATACAGATTTCTAAGGATGCCATTTGGAATAAATTCTTCGTGAAGTCTTTCAGCATGCAATGGAGCAAATTTTTTTGGGTTATCCTTGTGCCATAATAGTAGATGATTTATTGGTTGGAGGCAGGTGGTGAAGGAGAGCATGACAGAAACATAAAAGTTCTAGACAGAGCACATGAAGTAAACGTAAAGCTCAGTCATCTGAAGTGCAAATTCAGACTCCCAGAAGTTACATACGTAGGTCACTTATTTACTAGCAGTGGCTTGAGACCAGACCCAACCAAGCAAGCAACAATTCTTGAGATGTCAGTACCAGACAATGTTCAAGCTCTACAGCATTTCTTAGGCATGGTCAACTATTTAGGCAAGTTTATACCAGACTTCAGTGAGTTGACAGCACATTTGAAAGCTAACACGCAAAAATGTTTAATGGTTAGAACAACACCAGAAGGTGTTTGAAGACCGCAAGCAGAAAATTGCCACCCCACCTACTGTAAGATACTATGATGTGAACAAACCATTTACTCTTTCCTGTGATGCTTCAGAATTTGGTCTAGGTGCACTTGTACTTCGAGGGCAGACCAGTAGCCTATGCATCTAGAATACATACCCAAGTTGGGAATGCATTATGCTCAAATTGAGAAAGAACTTTTGGCAACAATGTTTGCATGTTCCAAGTTTCATGATTATATTTATGATTGAGCTATTCAGATTGAGAATGACCACCAACCTCTAGTTACTATTCTAAAGAAGCCTATGCATTCAGCTCCAGCAAGATCACAAAGAATATTGATCAAATTCCAAAAGTACAACTTCAAAATGGTCTATATGAAAGACAAGACTAGTCTGTCTGGCTGATACCTTATCCAGCTCGCCCAGGAATACAACGGAACAGCTTGATGCAGAGAATTATGACTTTGTGATAGCAGTGCATAATTTTTCTACCACTAGGCTTGATGAGTTGAGAAACAACACACAGACTGATCTGATTTTGCAAAAGCGCAATCACTACCTTAATGTTGGGTGGCCGTCAAAGCAGTCTAGTGTACCACTTGCAAAGTTGTTGTTCCTGCTTCCTTACAACATGAGTAGATCCAAATTTTACATTGTAGTCACCGAGGCTCTGCATCCACCAAGAGGCGAGCGAGAGAATTAGTATTTTGGCCTTCATTACCAAAATTACCAAAAGACATTGATAAAGTACTTTCTTCTTCTTCAGTGTGCAGTAGTACTAGACCACACTTGCAAAGAGAGCCGCTTCAGCTGCATCCAGTTCCTGAACTACCTTGGTCGACGGCCACTGATAGCTTTGAGTGGAACAATCAACATTGTTTGGTATTGTTAGACTCTTATTCCAGTTGGTTTGAGATTGATCTACTACCTAATCTAGCATCCACTACTGTTATCACTAAGCTAAAACATCATGTCTCAGTCCATGGTAGTCCGCATAAAGTTATTTCTAACAATAGTACTCAATTTACTAGCCAGTTGTTTTGGAAATTTGCAAGAGAATGTGACTTTCTATATATTTCTAGCAGTCCTGAGTATCCTCAATTAAATGGCCTGGCTGAGCAAGCTGTGCAGAGTGCGGAACAGCTACTTGAAAGGTCAAGACGTGACAATTCAGATGTTTTCTTAAATCTGCTTAACCTCAGGAACGTACCTCATGATGTTCTCAGATCTCCAGCTCAATGACTTCTTTCCAGCCAAACAAGAACTACTCAACCTATTACTGTCAATCTACTAAAACCAAGAATAATAAGACCATCAAGTCTCAATTATTTAAGAAACTTTCAATCCAGAAGTCATCATATGACAAGTCGAGCAAAATTCTTTCTCCATTAAGGGAAGGAGAAATGGTCAGACTTCAAACAGAAAAAGGTTTTGACTGCATAGGGCAAGTTATTGGCAAATGTCCTGAACTGAGATCCTACCTTATAGACTTGGAAGGTACGCAGTACAAGCGAATCTGTTAACATCTGTTACCTGTACCAGAATCATCATCACAATATTGTCACAGCAACTTAGACTCTAAATCTCAGAGAAAGCCGTAAGTTTCCATCCCAGAGGGTGTTCCTACCTCTGATTCCATTCTTGAAGATGTTCCAAGTAAATCAATGATCGAACAATTTTCAGAGACAGTTCCAGTAGTTAAGCCCAATTCCCAATTTTATGTCTGATGTTTTGGACAAGTATCTAAGCCCAGTGTGAAATATGTAACAACATGGACTTAACTGTGTATATATGTATTATATCTTGTATATAATCATGATTGATGATTGTGATATCTGCATGCCAAAAAAGATTTACAGCATTGCATGTTTTGTTTTTCAAGAGGGAGGGTGTAGATCAGGGAGCATGTGCTTATGTGCTGTATCTTTAAGAAGCATGTCAAAGGCCGAGACTGCACGTATAAATATCAAGCACATGCCATTCCTACTGCCATTTTGAGAATGCAGCCAGGGAGTAAGTATGTATGATTTACAGCAATTAGTCTGTCGAACCTAAATTAAAGTCAATAAACTTCTATTGAGATGCTTGTATAAAATAAAGCTGCTTAAATAGAACCCTACGAAGACTCTTCTGTTGCGTCCACTGTAGAAGTGGCACCTGCTAAGTCTACTCAGACTCCTGCTACGTAGAAGCCTCTGTTTCCAGGCAAACCAGGTTCTCTTGTGACTGTCTTCTTCCCTCCATCCATGGGCATGTTCCTTTCTTTTCGCCTTTCTCTCTTTCCAGTTGGTTAAAGATCACTCAGGATTTTAGGGTTCTGTCCATCTGTCACGGATACGTCATGGTGTGGAAATCCTTTTTTAGGCATTCCTCAACCTCCTGAGAAACAGCTACTCTGTTTTCTGCATGCACTTCAGGGGATTTTGTCTCAAGGCACCATCCAAGCATTTTCTACTCCAAGGGGGAAGAGGCTTTAATCCAGGTTGTTTTCGATTCCCAGGAAAGAAGGCACCTGGAGGGCCATTCTGAATCTTTCCCAGCTCATTGCTTTTCAAATGCTGTCCCTCCAGACCCAGTTTTTTCTTCTTCCTCAGGAAGGATGCCTATTTTCATATCCCTATTCATTTGCGTTTCAGGAAAGTTTTGCTTTTCTGTTTCTTCCTTTCATTTTCAGTTCTCTGCTTTGCCCTTTGGCCTTTTTACTATCCCAAGGGTCTTCACAAAATGCCTCGCTCCTGTGATTGCTTTTTGCAGGATGGGGGGGTATACAAATCCTTCCTTACCTGGACAACCTGCTCCATTCAGGCTTCCTTCCCAGAGGTCTTGATTCAGCACCTCCACTATGCTGTTTGCCTCTTGCAAACTTTAGGCTTTGATAAATTTTCAGAAATCCTTCCTGACTCCTCCTCAAGATCATATTTTTCTGTGATGGAGGCTCCACACAATTTCTATGATTCCTTGCCACCACCCAAGGCTCTTACTCTAATTGCCTTTTTTCAGCTCTTTCTAACTCGGCCTTCATTTACAGCTAGGGAGTTTCTAAGGGCTCTGCGTTATACTGCTTCCACCATGCCTATGCTTTTTTTAGCCAGGCTCCATGTGAGGAGGCTGCAGTGGTTCCTAAAGTCAGTTTAGCTTTAACATTCTCATCCTTTGGACTTTCTATTTCCTCTTCTCCATGTTTCAAACTAGAGCTTCAGATGTGGTTTTTATTAGCTGCCTCTCAACCCAGAGCTTCCTTTTTCAACCCCCAGTCTTTTCTCAGGAACTTTTTTTTGATGCCTCAGACATAGGGTGGAGTGTTTCTTTCAGCCTTCAAAAGGTTCAGGGTCTTTGGCCCATTCATCAGAGGGCGGATTATTATCAACCTCAAGGAGTTGAGAGCTCTCCTTGCTCTTCAGGCTTTTTATACTCTTTTTTTTTTTTTTTTTTTTTTTTTTTTTTCTTACAGGACACTTCAAAATCTTTACAGACAATAATAAGCAAAGGGGGAGACAGTCTTACCTCCTGTGCAGACTAGTTCTTCAGGTTTGGGATCTGGCTGTCTAGTATCAGGTGACTCTTCAGGCTGTTTATATTCCTTCAGAACAAAACATTGTAGCAGATTCTCTGAGCAGGTCCATAACACAGACTCTCAAGTGGATGCTTCACAGAGATGTGTTTCTGGACATTGTCTACTAGTTGGGTACTCCTCAGGTAGATCTTTTTGGCTCCTCTCTGAACAGACAACTTCCTCTGTCTTGAACCAGAGTCCCAAGTCCTCTGACATGGAAGGTAGATGCCCTCTCTTTTTCTTGGAAGGGGATATTTCTCTATGCCTTCCCTCCCCTCCCTCTCATACCCCAAGGGTCTTGCTCAAGATAGAACAGGAATCCCCCCCCCCCCCAGAGTTGTTGGTGACTCCTTTTTGGCCCGAACAGCATTGATTCTCTCTTCTGCATCTAGCCAAGGGCAATCACCACAAGTTACATTACAGGGTGGACCTACTCTCACAAGATAAAGGATCTCTCATCCATGCTCATTTATCTACTCTTCAGCTGATACTGGTTCTGATCCCTTTTAGGCACCTTTTTAAGCATATGCTTTGGGTTCTGCAAGAGGCCAGAAAACCCACTACCAGGAAATCTTGTGTGTCCAAATGGATGAGATTTTAATGTCTGGTGCCTTACTCATAACCAGGGTCCACTTTCTATGGAGATTCCTCTGGTTCTCTCTCATTTGTGTGACTTGCTGCATGCTGGGTTGGCATACTTGTCAGTTAAAGCTCACATTTCAAATATTTCTGCATGTCTGCCTTTGACGTCTCTTTTGGCCTCTACTTTTGAGGTCAAACAGTTAAAGGCATCCTTCATGTTAGGCCTTCCAGGAAGCCATTCCAACTTCAGGGACCTTAATTTTGATTATAAAAAATTGACTGAGTCAACTTTTGAACTTGCAGCTTCAGCTCCCTAACAACATTGTACATGAAAGATTCTTTTTTTTTGCTTTTTACTTCAGCTAGGAAGGGTGTCTGAGCTTCCGGCCCTTATGGCTGTCCCTCCTTTCATAGTTTTTTATAGGGACAGGGTATCTGCCTGTACTAATCTTCCTTTTATGCCCAGGGTGAGTAATAAATTGTTTCTTAATCAGTCTATTCATTTGTCCACTTTTTTCCTTTTTCCACAGTCTGCCATTGAGAAGGTTCTTCACACCTTGGATTAACGGCTTAAATGTTTAGATTAAGACTAAGGAGTTTCACAAGTGTAAGCAAATTTTTGTTTTTTCATCCTAGATCTCTAGGTTTGGCTCTTTCTAAGCAAACAATTTCTTCATGGATCCCTAAGGCCATTTATTTTTGTTGCTCCTTTCGTGGGAAAAGCCTTTCTGCTTCTGTAAAGGCTCATCCTACCAGAGCTGTGGCTTCCTCTGGTGCTTTTTTCAAATGACTGGATACCAATTCCATCCTTGAAGCTGCTACTTGGACTTCTATCCATACCTTCACTAAACATTATAAGCTGGATGTAGTTTCCAGGGCTTGATCTGGATTTGCCAGGGCCATTGAGGGCCCTGCTGGGCCTTCCTCCTCCCACGCTTCCTTGTGAGCTTTAGTAAAGAATACTGCAACGGGGATATGAAAGGACATAATGCAGTTTAGTCTTATAGATGTCCTGTCCTTCGTTGTTGCAGTATTAGTTCCTTCCCCTTTTTCTTGTTTCTTTCTGGATGCACATGTTCCTCCTTTTCACCTTGAACTGTTATTCCTCCTGGAGCTATTTATTTCTGGGATATGTACGTCCGTAGTCACCTTTATGCCCTATGCCATGAGCGGGGAGCATATATGTGATATACACTGTCTTTAAAACAACCTAATGCTGTGGTATAATGGCTGGACATTGGGTTACCCTTGGCAGTGGATCATTTTAGTAAAGAATACTGTAACATTGAAGGGAGGGGCATGTACTGTTATGATAAGATTTTATACAAATGGGCATTTTTAATTTACCCCTGCCTATCTTAAAGCTAAATTGCAGGGCTTGTACATTTAATGTTTGTAAATATCAGTAGAAACTATTATACTGACTATTATGCTATGTATTTACTGAAACTGCATTATAAAAGTTGTAAATTTTGATTGATTAAATATGATACATTGGAGCTTTTCTTCCTGGGCCTCCACTGAAAAATGCCACCTGTGCCCAGTCTGACTTTCCTAGTAAACAAATTTCATTAAATAAAAATAAATAAAATAACAATTCCTTGTTATCTAGAAGTGTTTTTATTTGTGTAACATGTGTTTACCGGGAAAGTCCGACTTGGAACAAAGCCAATTTTCAGCAGAGGACCCAGGGAGAAATGCTCTAGACGCATGTCTTTATAATATGGGAGGAAACCAAAGTACCTGGAGGAAACCCAGAAGAATCAAACCAAAGAACCTCTTGCTGTGAGCCGACAACGCTACCACTGCACCAATGCACCATCCTTTTTAAACATTATTTTGACACATCTACTACAAAAAAGCACTCAATAGCTATAAAAGTGTATATAATCTTAGAATGATCTATATGTTTATGTAATGCACTGCATGATTTCTTGCAAGGGATGTCACTCAGAAGAGCAGTTATCATTTCCTGAAAGTCTTCTGGCCAACATAAAATGAACCATGATAGCATGAAATGAGATAAATTACATTTATGGCATCATAATTTATAAATCTGATACGAAAAACAACTCTAGAACTTTAAGTAGGAAAGGCATTTGTTTGAAGACTATTTTTACAAAAACTACATCTGCCACAAGGAAAATCTCCAGATGTCTGGGAAATATGAAAATTCTTGGGACTGCAGACTGACTTAAAAGCACTAAAACACTGTGTAAGCTATTTATTACATTTGTAAGTAAACGTGCAAGTTTGAGGTAAAATCTAAAAAAGAATATTATTGGACCTAAGCAGAGGATGATATTTTTCTATTACCTTAGAGATGAGGTGAAAGTTTGTACCATAAGTAGTAAAAAGTTGATAGATTCAGGACTGGAGACCTCATTGTATGTCAAAATATCTATATGTAGAAAAATCAGTCTTGTTCAGCTGCAATGACCGAGTCATATCCCCTATGTTTAAACCAGAGTATTAAATCTCTGGAATATGTTTGATCACTATTCAAAGTACAGATGTTTTTATTCTTATAAACTGAGACTTGTAAATATGAATGGTGAGATGGGTAACCGTTATCAGTAGTCAAAAAGGTAATTTTGGAAAATAGCTTACAATATATTGCTGCGATTAGACAGTAGTCATCCATTTTTTGTCTTATTTAAATCTAAAAATAAAAATCTTACTAATCAGCTTAAAAAGAAAAGTTGAGATTGAACCGGTTCTGATCCAAAAAATCTTTAAAAATCTGTCCTTCAGTCCCAATTTCACTGTACTGAATTTTGTCCCAAATGTCACCCTATCGTGGTTTACTCAGGCAAATGGGGGCTGTGGGAATTATACTCAGGAATGCTGTAGGGTGTAGGTAAACAGCACAGTTTTTGCAAAAAAACATCTTTATTAAATTATCACACATGATGTTAGCAGTCTTACATTTATATAAATGAAAAAACATGGACACCACTTCAGTTGCAAACTTTATACATCACAGACACCATTGTACATCACTTGTAATCTAACCAGTCATTGTCAGTTAAGCATTCTACAGCTCAATCAAATCCTGCCTTCTTTTAAACCTTTCTCTGCATATATTGTTCCCACAATTCCCATTTTTCCTATGTAGTTTACTCATTCCATTTTTAAAGATCCCAGTTCCAATTTTATCTTTGTTACTATATTCATTACTTCTAGTAAAGCTGGTTATGATTTGATTTCCATTTTCTAGTAATTGCTTTTTTGGCAGCCACCATAATTAGACTCAGCAAGGCTTTACTGTGTCTAGGCAATTCTGATTCTGTATCATAGCTCAAATAAAAATCATCTCCCCAGTCAATTCAATCCACTCACCCAGCATCCCTGACAGAATGGTCCCCAGGGAATCTTTAGTCTGCCAACTCGTTACACTCCCAAAAATATGTTCCCAACTGCCTCGTTTTTTCCCTGTCACACCTCCAACATTTGCTATCCATCTGAGGAAAAATTCTATTGAGTCTACTTGGAGTATAAAAATACCAATGTAAACACTTCCAGGCAAAGATCCTAAATCTTCAAGGGTTTGTTGCGTATTTGGGAGATGAACGTATATCCCTCATTGTCTCTTTGTGAATTGCTTGTCCCTCTCTCTTCCCAAACCTTTTTAAGCTCCTCTGATTGATTCTTATAATTATTATGCAATATTTTATATGCTGTACTAATAATTTCTTTTTTTACAGCAACTTCTGTTCTAGATTCTGTTAAACAATCTGCCAGTGCTGGTCTTCTGATATCAATCCTTGATAGGGAAGGCAATCTCAAATCTGAAGTCCAAATAAATTCTTGGCATCTTCCCATTCTATTACCTTTCCCTTTCTAGTTATTTGCTCCCAATACCTTGGTTCCTTTGCCAGTTTTCACCAGCCCCCTCTTTCCTATTGTCTGCATCCCTAACTGCAGTCATCCATATCGGCAGAATGTCTTCTCCATTTCTGTGCTGGTTTATTTCTTAAAATACACACTGCTTTTTATGAATATAATAATCTGTGTGATTATTGTTCTCAAGAGTCTCCATCAAAATCCCAGTCCTTCCTTCTTTCTTGATCTTCTCCACTTTGAATTATAGATCTGATATTGTTAATCCTCGTTCATTCCTTACATATGGGTATCGGTTCCGAGCTCGGAACCGAGCCGGCCATTTTCCAAGCTCACGTCTGCTTCAAACTCTCGAGCTAAACTCTTACCCACAATTCCCCTCTCTCTGTTACCTCAGATTTTGTTTGCCACATTGCCATCCGGTCATCTCAAGCTACTTCTCTTGAGCTAAGTACAGTCAGTTGTTGTTTAATTGCTTTACAAATTACTTTTCTGTCAGAAAAGTTCATATTTTATTGTCTCTTGCCCCATCGCATCTAGCGTTCATAATTTCCTCAGGTTTTTTCCTGCCCTTTACTTACCCTTTTTTCTCTTTCATGCCTTCAGGTACACTCTTGTACCATTGTTGGTACTTTTCTATTTGTTAATATGGCAGATAGAGTAGTCCGGGGTTTAAGCGGTGTTCTGATTATGGACACAAACTGCCTACTTCTGATGCACACTCTTCGTGTTTATTGGTTGGGAGCTTCCCATTTATCTGTTGAACCTCCTTGTACTATTTGTGAGAACTTTTCTAATAGAACTTTGTTAGAAAGGAAAAACAAGCTGATACTGACGGGACTTCTAAAATCTCCCTTTTCAGAGGCTATTTCTGGGTCGGAGGTCTCAACCCCTCCTAAAGCCCTTTGTCCCAGGCTGGGGACTCTCACCAACCAAAACCTAAAAAGACTAAAATTTCGGCCCCAGAGCACTCTGTCAGCCGCAGTGCTTTCAGTGCCCAGACCTTCAGCTTTTTTAGTGATTTCGGCTCCGTCTTCTCCGGCAACCTTCTACATATTGGCACCAAGGGGCCCCTCGGTTCAGACCATTACCACTGTATTGGCACCAACTGTTCAGTTGGTGCAGACCTTAACCGCATCGGCTCCGAGATCTTCCTCTGAACAGAGGCCTTTATTGTTGACTCTAGTTTTGTTGGTTCCAGCTTCGGCACCAACAACTACTTCGGCACCGATCCCTGTGTCGGTGCAGACAATGACATCGGCACCAATGACTTCTTTGGTGCAGACTACAGTAGTTCAGTCTTTCTCTGCACTGTTGTCCTCGGTGCGGTCAGATGAGATGGGCACTGAGTCTGCTTCTTTTATGGACAGGTCTGTTTCACCCTCAGTCTCTGTGAGGTCCACTAGAAGTCTTTCTGAACATGATGTGTTGCATCTTGTGGATGAGGCATTCTTGGCCAGAGGTATTTCACCCCCCAGGAACTATCCTTCCTTGGGAGGTGATCACCCATCTTCCAAGACACCTTATTCTCCTCCTCCATTGCCTTTGAAGTCCATGGATATAGTACAGTATTCCCCTTCTGCGGTTCCCTTTATGGATCTCACTAAGGAACCACAGTTGTCTTCATGGTAGGAAAGTTTTGCTGTGACATGCATAGCTTGCTGCTCCGCAACCATCCAGGGACTCTGATTCGGCAGGCTGAGCCACTTATGGGAGGAGTACCCCCTGCCCTAGACATACGCTCCTCTCTGGGTGGACCAACCTTCCAACTGATGGAGAAGGCTTTTGCTGCTGCTGCTGGCAATACCTGACTGTCTACCTTCGCCCTCCTCTGGTACACTGGTTTCACAAGTCGCACCTAGCGGACACCAAGTGCAAGGGCCTCAGGACATATTCCCTCAGGAATCCCCTTTTCCGTTGTCTTCCCCAGCTTCTCCCACTGAGGAGGTCCACCGGAAAAGTTTGTGTAAGAGGAAGCACATGGACTCCACAGAGGAGTCCCTCACCGAAGACTCAGATTTTGATGAGGGAGAAGGATCCCCTTGGTCACCCTCTGAAATATCCTTTGGCGATATCCTTGAAATTCTGAAAAAGAGAGGTGACTGGCAGCCCTCTAATCCGACCCCTGAGGAATCTGTGTTCCTGCTGGCCTTTTGCTCTCAGCCCCCTACCTCCTGGGTAACTCCACCTGATGATGAACTTGTCAAGTTCATCGTGCAGCGTGCTTGGAAGGCCCCTGATACTGTTGAAGCTATTCCCCGGAGGCCAGATAAGATCTTGTCCCCTCCTGCTTCAGATCCCCATTGGGCCAAAGATCTTTCTGTAGATGCTTTGGTGGTGGCGGCTGCAACAAAAAAGGATCTGGCAGAAGAAGAAAGCCAAACTGTCCACCCGCCTAAAAGAGAGTCCCAGGCCCTGGACAGAATAAGGAAGCGCACCTTTGCTTCAGCGACCTTTGCTATCAGGTCCCTGAATTTTATGGCACATTTTGCCAGGCTTCAAATGGATCTGGTTTCTGAGCTCTCTGAAACCTTGGCTGGTGCAGTGTCTGAGGTCTGTGACAAAGTGGCCTCTCAGCTGGCCACCATTGAGTCTGTCTAACTCCTCTTTGTGATTGATATGTCACGCATCAGATGGAGCAGCTAGAGTGGCGGGTTCAGCTGCAGTCTTGAGACGACATGCCTGGATGCGCTTGTGCAACTTTGCAGAACCTTTTAAGTCTTCCTTTCTTAATGCCCCCATTATGCCCTCCTCATTGTTTGGTTCCAAAGTTAAAAGCACACTGGCCAGATGTGAACAAGACGGTAAGACCCTTTCTGCCATAGGTGTCCATTATTCTTCCCCTCAACGTGCTTTCTCCCAAAAGCAAAAGAGTGGGAAGATATGGTTCAAGAAATCTCAGGGTCCTTTCCGTGACACACAAGCCGAGTTCTCCCCCAGAGACAGCTCGGGAAACTCACAGGAAACATGCTCCTTTCGGGGCAGAGGGGGACCGCATAACCAGGATTCCAGGGATTCTTTCCCTGGTCAATCCTACCAACGCTCCTGAAGAGCGGCCCAACTCCTTTCCTCTGGAGGTGGTTGGGGGACATTTCTCCTTGTACCCTTCTGCCTGGCTATCCATCACCACCGATTCTTTGGTACAAAGGATCATATCCAGAGGTTATCATATCCCCTTCAATCTTTGTCCCGTCCCTTTAAAAAACCTTCCCAACGTTGCACCCAGTCAAAGGGAAGAAGCAGCAGTAGAGATAGAAAAGCTGCTAAGAAAGAGAGTCATCCAAATAGTCCCTCCAGACCAGATAGGATCCGGATTCTACTCCAGACTATTTTTGGTGCCAAAGAAAACCGGGGACTGGAGACCAATTTTGGATCTCAGTGTATTGAACAAGTTTGTGAGAGTACAAAAATTCCAGATGGTCACTGTACAGTCTATCCTCCCGCTTTTGGAAAAAGACGATTGGATGTGCTCTATAGATCTTCAAGATGCATACTACCACATAAAAGTGGACAGGCCATCAAGATTATTTCTGCACTTCGTGCAGATGCTAGTCACTACCAGGTCAGAGTACTGCCTTTCGGTCTCTCTACAGCCCCCAAAGTGTTCACAAAGTGCATGGCAATTCTCACAGCTCACTTGCGACTTCAAGGATTCCAGGTGTTTCCATACCTAGACGATTGGCTCATTTCTGCCCCCACCAGACATCTACTGGAAAAAGCCCTGGCATACTCTCTCCTCGCTGCTCAAAGGCTAGGCATAACCACAAACTGGCAGAAATCCAATCTCACCCCATCTCTGTCGACAGAATTCATAGGGGTTATCTTGGACACAAAAAATTGCAGAGCTGCTTTTCCAGAGCACAGAATTTTAAGGATAAAGCAACAACTAATTCTAATCCTTTCATAGGAAAAATCCATGGCTCACTCGGTTCTACAGCTGTTGGGTTCCATGGCAGCCTCCATCACCATTGTTCCCCTGGCCAGGTTTCACATGAGGCTTCTTTCTACAATGGCTACTGCTCACTCAGTGGTATCCTGTCCAGCATCCTCTTTCAGCCATGATTCTAGTAACCCACAGGTGCAAACATGATTTAAATTGGTGGATGACACAATTTCTCACAATGGTCTCGCCCCTTTCCCCCCCAGCAACCCAAGGCCACAGTGACCATGGATGCCTCCCTGATGGGGTGGGGGGGGCTATGTCAGGGACAGTCAGTCCAAGGCACTTGGTCCCAACTGGAGGCCCATCTGCATATAAATGTTCTAGAGCTGAGGGCGGTGCTTCTGGCGTTGCAAGCATTCCATCCCCTGCTGCCGTCTGGGACAATTGCGATTCCATCAGACAACATGGCGGTGGTCTGGTAAATCAACAAGCAAGGTGGAACCAAATCTTACCTCCTTTATCGAGAGGCCATTAGGATATGGCTATGGGCGATGGCTGCCAACCGTTTTCTTCTAGCAATGACATTCCCAGGAGTTCCAATGTGATAGCAGACAGACTCAGCAGGTGCATTCTTCGACCTCACGAGTGATCACTGAATCCCTTGATAGCGACAGAGATCTTCCACCGCTGGAGCCGTCCTTGCTGCAACCTCTTTGCATCACCAACCAACTGCTAATGCAGAAACTACTTGGCCCTGATTCTCCCTCCGGAACAGTCACCCAGGGACACTCTAGTCCACGATTGGCCCTCGGGTCTTCTCTACGCATTTCCGCCCCTTCCTCTCATTCCCCAGTTTCTGAAGAAAGCCCGGTGGTTGAAGAGCAAAGTAATCCTCCTAGCACCATATTGGCCACGACAGATTTGGTTCCCATTCCTTTGGCCTCACCTACTAGATTGACCATGGATTCTCCATCCAATCCCGGAGTTGATCTCACACCCACTGACCTGATACATCCCAACCTGAACAGCCTGAAGCTTTGACTTGGCTACTTCAATTCCCTTGATTGCCAGGCAGAATGATCTTTCTTTACCAGTACGTGATATTCTCATTGCTTTTCATACGTCTTCCACTAGAATTACTTATCTGAGCAAGTGGAAAACATTTACCTGTTGGCTGAAAGTTAAACAAGTAGATCTCTTTTCAGCATCAGTGTCGATAATACTAGACTATCTGGCCGACCTGTTTGTCGGGTCTATCGGCCTCTACCATTAGAGCTCATTTGGCTGCAATTTCTAATTTCCGTGAGGGTGCCCAAGATTCCTCTCATGTCCTATAAATTGTGCAAGACCTTCATAAAAGGTGTGAATCATCTGAAGCCACCTTTTAGAGAACCTATTCAACCATGGGATTTATAATTATTTCTACAAGCTCTGACCATGGCACCTTTTGAACCAGCCTCTTCTTGCGACCTCAGGTATTTGTTATGGAAAACCGTGTTTTTGGTCGCTATTACTTCTGCCAGACGTATTTCTGAACTTCAAGCTTTATGTATCAAGACTCCATACTTAATTTTTCATAGAGATAGAGTGGCGCTGAGAACTAATCCATCATTTCTGCCTAAAGTGATCTCTGAAATGTCCATTAATCAAGCCATTGAATTGCCAGTTTTCTTTCCCAACCATTCAAACAGAGGAGAGTATTGCTACATACCCTAGATATACACAGGCAAATCCGTTTTTACTTAAACTGGACCAAACCCTTTCGTAAATCTGACCAGTTATTTTTGGCCTTTTCTGGATCTAGATTAGGATCGGCTGTTGCTAAGGTCACATTAGCTAGATGGTTGAAGGACTGTGTGACCTTTATTTACACACAACGTAATATCTCATTGCCTACTACCATGAAAGCTCATTCAACAAGGTCGGTGGCAACTTCTGCTGCCTTCCATGCCAGAGCTTCTTTTCATGGCATCTCTGCAGCTGCAACTTGGGCTATGCCTCATACCTTCATCAATCATTACAAATTGGATTTGGCCTCCAGGGGAAGAGCATCTTTCGGTTCTATGGTGCTCAGGAATGTCCTTCCATGAGAGCCTCCTAGGAATAGAGGTAGCTGGGGACTCTGTCCCATACGTAAGGAATGAACGAGGATTAACAATATCAGATAAAGAAGTTATGTCTTACCATAACGATCCATCTGTATTGTTGATCGTTCAGTCATTACGATCCTCCCTCTTTCCCCTCCCCCTCCTGTGATTTCTAGTGGATCTCACCATCCAGTTCTCTTAGGTTATTTAACCAGAGATAGCCTTTATCTTCTTTAACTTGCAAACTCAATCTGAGGTAACAGGGAGAGGGGGATTGTGGGTAAGAGTTTAGCACGAGAATTTGAAACTGATGCGAGCTTGGAAAATGGCCGGTTCAGTTCCGAGCTCGGAACCGATACCCATACGTAATGACTGGACGGGGATCAACAATACAGATGGAACGTTATGGTAAGACATAACTTTTTTTTCTGCTTGTGTTATGTACACGAACGTTAGCTGTCTTGCTCTAAAATACTCCCTCAAATTGGGTAATCCTAGTCTGCCTTGTTCTGTTGGAGGAATCAGCTTATCCCACTTGACCCTTGCTATCTTCCGCTCCCAGATAAAATCCTTCAGCTCTTTTTCAATTGTTGTCCACAGCTTCTCCTCTGGTTGATTAATCTTATACATGTGTCAGGCATATATTTAAGGGACTAAAAACATTTTAATTGATTGTATCTTACTGTCCATATCCATATACAGTGGATATAAAAGGTTATTAAAATGCCAGGTTTTTGTGATATAAAAAAAATGAGACAATAAATCATTTCAAAACTTCCCACCTTAAAGTGACCTATAACCTGTACAATTCAGTTGAAAAACAAACAAATCTGTTGGGGGAAAAATAAAAAACATACAATAAGCTGGTTGCATATGTGTGCACACCCTTAAACTAATACTTTGTTGAAACACCTTTTGATTTAATTACAGCATTCAGTCTTCTTGGGTACACACCTACCATCAATTAAAGAGACTCTGATTAACCCCAAATAAAGTTCAGCTATCCTAGTAGGATTTTCCTGACATTTACTCAGTTGCCTGCTACACCAAAAGTCATGGTTCGCAGAGAACTTACAAAGCATCAAAGGGATCTCATTATTGAAAGGTATCAGTCAGGAGAAGGGCAGAAAAAAATTTCCACTGCATTGGATACACCATGGAACACAGTGAAGACACTCATCAAAAAGTGGCAAAAATATGGGACAGCAGTTACATTGGAAAGAGCTGACGTCCCTCCAAAATTGATGAAAAGACCAGATGAAAACTGGTCAGGGAGGCTTCCAAGAGACCTCCAACAACACTGAAGGAGGTGCAGGAATTTCTGGCAAGTACTGGTTGTGTACTACTTGTGACAACAATCTCCCGTATTCTCCATATGTCTGGACTATGGGGTAGGGTTGCAAGACGGAAGCCTTTTCTTACACAGAAAAACATCCAAGCCCAGCTAAAATTTGCAAAACAATGCATCAAGTCTCCCAAAAACGTGGGAAAATGTGTTATGGTCTGATGAGCCCAAGGCTGAATTTTATTGGCCACAATTCCAAAAGGTACATTTGGCACAAAAACACTTCACATCACCAAAAAAACACCATCCCCACATTGAAGCATGGTGGTGGCAGTATTGTGCTTTGGGGTTGCTTTTCTTCAGCTGGAACTGGGGCTTTAGTCAAGGTGAAGGGAATTATGAACAGTTCCAAATACCAGTCACTTTTGGCCCAAAACCTTCAGGCGTCTGCTAAAAAGATGAAGAGGAATTGCACCTTTCAACACGACATACATCCAAATCAGCAAAAGAATGGCTTCACCAGAAGAAAATTAAAGTTTTGGAATGGTCCAGCCAGAGCCTAGACCTTAATGCAATAGAAAATATGTGGGGTGACATGAAGAGGGCTGTGCACAAGAGATACCCTCACATTCTGACAGATTTGGAGCACTTTTGCAAGGAAGAGTGAGCAAATATTGCCAAGTCAAGATGAGTCCCTTATTTTCTTTGCCAATGGTTCTAAATGTAATGCAAACAGCAAAGGGGAATGAGGATACCCCTGCCTGGTTCATCTATTCAAGCAGAAGTTATTAGAGAGGAGCCCACCCAATTTAATTTTCTCCATCAGTCCCTCATATTTCCTCCTAATCAACCTTATAAATGTGTCAGGGAAAGCAAATGCTTCCATTGCCATGAATTCATCCATCATGAAGTCCCAAGTCTACTGTCAAATGCTCTGTCTGCATCAAGACCCATCATTTACAGTGGTATTTCTCACATTCTGCTTCTTTCTGGATCATCAGTGTTCTGTTAATGTAGTCAAATGTTTGCCTCCCCTCCCCAAAACCACACTGATCCATATCTATCAATTTTGGTATCACTTTTAATCATGTTCAAGTGTTGAAATGGGCCTGTATGAAGCTGGATGCGATGGATCTTTACCCTCTTAAGGTATTTCACCTACCACTGCTTTCTTCCAAGATGATGGTACTTGTTCTCCTCTTGAAATACTGTTAAACAAAACCTTCCAGATCTTTATCAGTTTTTCTTCCTAGTTTCCAAACTTCCGCATGATTACCCATCTATTCTTCAGGACTTTCCTCCAGATTGGTTATATATCACCATTTTTATTTCATTTCCTTCTATCCTGACTGTTGATAATTGAACCTCATCTACCTCTAACTTAGCAGAT
The DNA here is from genome assembly GCF_019279795.1 of Protopterus annectens. Lineage (NCBI taxonomy): Eukaryota > Metazoa > Chordata > Ceratodontiformes > Protopteridae > Protopterus > Protopterus annectens. The sequence goes on from NC_056744.1 coordinate 1,217,954,689, forward strand.
TTTATTTTTCCATAAACATTTCCATTTGTACCTTTTCTTGATTTCCAGATTTCTCTGCTTTTTACAAATATTCTTAGAATTTCTGAAATATTTCTAATAGTCCGGGGAAAAAAAGAGAGGTAGCAACCCTAGATCATTAAAAAAACACACACAGTTAAAGCACAAAATACTATTTTTGTGTGTACCACTGCAATCGGTCCTTACAGGGCTGACTTGCTGGCCTGGCTTCCCAGGGGGGCTGGCTTGGCTTCCTCCCAGGGGGGCTGCCTTGGCTTCCTCCCAGGGGGGCTGGCCGGCTGGCTTGTCTTCTTCCCGGGGGGGGGGGGGGCAGCTGGGAGTGGCTTGCCAGCTTCTCTTCTGGCTCCTCGATTGCTGGAAAAAAGAAATCTCAGTCCTATTTTTTGAGCTGTAGAAGCGCTAATAAAATATTGCTTTACAGACGGCTTTGTAGGACTCTTCCTGCTCCAGTGCCCACCCCATTCATGAAATGCAGCCAATCCCTGCATGAGTTTAAACACTAGGACAGAGCAGGGAGCAGCTCTTCCTGCATGTCTGGGTTGGTGACATAACTGAATTACAGTGGAAAAGCTGAAAGTAAGTTTGGCTTTTTGACAGCAATTCAGTGCTTTAACAAAGTGGGATTTTTTGAGTCATAGTACTTTATCCAGCAGGCAATGGGATCATTTGATCCAAACCACGAGTGTCCTCTAATGGGACAGGTGACAACCTTAGTCTTGATCCCACACTGAACTTGCACCTTCACCTATAACAACTACAGAAGAAAATTAATTATTTCCCATTTTGATCCTTTAAAATATCCCACTTTCTCTACGGACTAACCCAGAATGCCATAGGCAAAGGCATTTTACAAGCACAGCTTGAATATGGACTTCCACTGTTTGCAGCAGCATCCAACAAAAACTCCTCCATCATTCAAACTATAAGCAACTCTATCTACAGTTTCATTACCCTCTCGCCTTGAAGTGAGTGTCCTTGTTTTCATGCTTAATAAAGGTAATTGCCTACCTGTCCAGCAACATACCAGCCTGTTTCTTGGATCCCAGCTGTACAAGTTCCTCTAAAAACACTCCTGTCCTTCCCTTGTCTGCACCCTCTTCAGATGACCACCCAGTTACAATATAAGATGTCTTAAACACTCTAGTCCACTTCAATTCCCAAAACCAGCAGTACCCATGCCTTCTCAATCCTAGGCCCCAAATTCTTTGAATCTCCCTACTAATCTTAGACTTCTCGTTGTACCCATCATTCCATGCTCAGCTTAAAGTTCATCTCAAATCTGACTCAATTCGCAAATGCTTTCCCTCTGAATTATCATAATCAACCCTTTTTTTTTTTTCCAGTTTTCTGCGTGGGGCAAGATGTTGTCAGCTGGCACCAATCTCGATTCAGTGCCACTCTCTTATCTTCTTTAACATTCATGCCTAACTGTTGCAGGTCTTTCACACAATCCATCCACCTCTTTGCTGGATGCATGCGTTTCCTCTTACCTTCTTCCTGCCTGTCCCAAGTCATCTTCAGCTGATTGTGTTCTGATTTTCTGTGCATGTGCCAGAATCACCATAATCCATTCCCTTTGACCTTGTCTGTAATTGGAACTACTTTGGCTTCTGCTTTTGTGTTCTCTCTGTCTGTCCCATAGTGTGCATCCTACCACCCATCTCAGGCAGTTCAACTCCATGACCTCTAGATTCCTCAACTGCTCTGCCTTTACTGTCCAGGTTTATGTACCATACAGTAGTACTGTTTGCATCCGCGGTGGTGGTGCTGCGGTAGCGTTGTCACCTCACAGTAAGACGCTGTCCGGTTCGATTCTCACTTAGAATGTCTTCTGAGTGGAAACATGCGTGAATGGACATACCTTAGTTGAAGGTTGTGCGTCAGGGCTGGCAACTCTGCACGTAAAAATCAACTGCCAATCATTAGCGGACCGGAGTTCCGCTGTGGCTACCCCTAACCGGGAAAAGCCGAAAGACACAACAACAGTAGTACTGTTTGCACCACTGTTTTGTACAAAGTTTACTTTTCAGCTTCTTTGGCATTCTTCTGTCATACACTACCCCTGACGCACTGTTCCTGTGAGCTACATCCTTTCTGATTCTAGCTTTGAACTCCTCATTAAGACGTCCCTTCTCAACTATCCCTCGCATTTACTTGAAGCTGTTAATCTGTTCCACTACTTTCCCTTCTATCTCAGTTTCTTCTGATTCTCCCCTTTTTCTGCCAGTTACAACTTTGTCATATCTGTACGGCTGGCCTTAGGCATAGGCGAACTAGGCGACCGCCTAGGGTGCCATAAAGGCCGGCCTTGTAAAGGGCGCAATTTTTTTACATTTTTTTTTTTTATTTTAATTAATTTAGTCTTTTCTTTCTTCTCGGCGCCTGCTTGAGGGCACTGGAACCACAGAGCAAAGGGGGTTGGTGAGCGCCCTCCCACTAATACAGCATTGTGGTTTTTAGCGCTTTTTCCTTTAAGGAGAATCATGCATATACACGCCAACATCGACGTAAATTCATTTTGCAGGCACACAAAATGTAATTAGTAGTTTTGTTAAGAGGGGTTTAAGTTCGTGTGTGCTTGTTTGGCCGTTCGGTTTGGAAAGAAGTTAAGTGTATGTGTGTGCAATTTAAACTGTTCACTTCTGTATGCATGAGAAAGTGTGTGTGTGTATGTATGTATATGGAATTTAAGTTAGCCATTCTGTTTGAGATAAAAAGTGCATGTGTGTGTTACTGTATGTGAGAGAGAGAGTATGTGTGCATGTGTACAATTTAAACTAGTGGTTCCGTTCATTTCTGTATGAGAGACAGTGTGTGTTGTATGAAAGAGTAGGAGTGTGTGGAATTTGAACTAGTTGTTAGTTGTATGAAAGAGAAAGTATGTGTGTGTGGCTATGAGACAGAGTAGCTGCTTGTCTGTTGCATAAGTGGTGTTTTATGTTGATACCTGGATGGTTGGAAAAAGTGGCTGAAATACACAGAAGGTGATACACCTATGGAACAGATGCACGATTTCAGTCTTTACTTATCTGATCATAGTTTTATGTTCCAGTGACTGTTTCTTTTATACCAAACCACCGTATAGCCACATTGTTCTGCTGCAATACTTGTAAAATATGAATGATAGTGGCTGTTCGTTTCTGCATGGTGCAAGAGCATATTTATTCACAGGTTGATATTCAAGAAATTGTCGGTATGATTTTTTGTTGGCCACATTGTTGTGCTGCAGTAGTTGTAAAATATGAATGATAGTGGCTGTTCGTTTCTGCATGGTGCAATTCAAAGAGCATATTTATTCACAGGTTGACCTTCAAGAAATTGTCAGTATGATTTTTTGTTGGCTTCTGTAGAAAAGAGTATGCATTCTTAAATGGCAAAAAGCTAAATGGTGTTTTTATTGAAATAGCTGGTAAGTCTGAAACCTGAACTTACCATAATTAAAACATTAAAGGGTGCAATAAAGAAAACCTGTTCTGAGTGAAAGTAAAAGTTATAAATTGTCAAGTAGACAAGTAATTGGGGAATCTGGAGCATGAATGTAAAGTATCAGAAATATAAAGCATAAGATACTTAATAGTTCATTTGTATGACTTTGTAAGTACCCCCACAGGTCTGCCAAGATCTAGGGAAAGACACGTGTCATTTACCTGAACACACCTACCATTGTTTTATACATGTGCGATAGGGTAGAAGCTGTATAATTAAAATACCCATGCTTGTTGTTTCCTTGGGGGGGATGCTTTGAGAGGTGTGGGATGGGATGTTGAGAGGTATGGATGCATGGTATGTCATGCCCCTAGGTTGTTGATTATTTGGTCCATTTTAAGGGTGCCCTCCTTTGTATAAGATGCCTAGTAACTATGAAGTGTCAGTTTCTCAGTTATTTCCTGTTGCAATATTACCAGCTTACCAATTTTGTTCTTCAGTGTAATGTAGGCAATTGATTCTTCAAGGGCAGCAGGCACTGAATTTGTCGATGAAACATTGAGATGTAAAGTTGTTTGCCAGTAGCAACCTCTTTGTTAGTTGTAGGTTTCTTTAATGTGGAATTATTCTGATGATTTTACTTTTGCAGAGACTGCGTATTGAGTGATATTGGATTGTAATGACAGAAGTCCG